>NC_072463.1:9152250-9275931 GCF_027596085.1 Anoplopoma fimbria | reverse complement strand
GCCTTGTTGACGTTATATTTACCTGTTAGGTTTATTCAACTACATTACCCATGACCGTTAGCGGGTTGATGAGTTGATGATGCGGGACGGGGGAGCGCTTGTTTTTGTTGTTTGCGCGAATGCGAAAGCCGACGGTTATTTACTCCGTCCACAAAAAGCCTTTCTCAGCCCTTTTGTTTCCCACACTCCTACATTGGTGACCCCGATTTTCTCTGGACGTTTCCAGAGTTGACTGAACATGGCAACAAACGCAGTTTCTCTCAAGTTGCCCGAGTTTTGGGAACAGAATGCAAACGCTTGGTTTGCTCAGGCGGAGGCGCAGTTCGCCCTCAGGGACATTACCGCGGACACCACCAAATATTACTATGTAGTGGCGGCTCTTACCAGCTCAACTGCGGGGAGGGTGGTGAGTCTGATTGAAAATCCACCAGCAGACAACAGGTATGCCACCTTAAAAGCACACCTGAAAGAGACGTTTGGACTGTCCGAATCTGAGCGTGCTCGCCAGCTCCTTTCCCGCCCTGGGCTCGGTGACTCGAAGCCCTCTGAACTGATGGACCATATGTTGGCTCTGCTTGGTGACCACCAGCCATGTTTCCTGTTTAAGGAACTTTTCCTGCAACAGCTCCCAGACCAGGTTCGTTTGGCCGTGACCAATTCTGTCAAGACTGAGTTTCGCCAGTTGGCCAGGGAGGCGGATACATTTTTCTCGGCCGGGAAAAAGTGTTTTGCAGCGACGCCCGCCACCACCCCCAACGCCGCCATGGCTGAGTGTGTGCCACAACCTTTCTCCGTCTCCGCCACCGCTGTGGCCCGCCATGCGAAGCCATCAGGGTTGTGTTTTTATCATGCTAGGTTCGGTAACAAAGCCAAAAAGTGCCTGCCACCATGCAACTTCAGTGCATCGGGAAACGCACTGGCCGCCACTCGCTAGCAGCCGTGAGTGTCGGCCATCCTGCAGGCTTGCTGTACGTCACCGACTCCCTCTCCGGCCGCCGATTCCTGTGCGACACGGGGGCCCAGGTGAGCGTGCTGCCTGCATCGGCTATGGACGTCTGTCGGGCGAAACAGGGCCCCGCCCTCGAGGCTGCCAATGGCAGCGCTATCCCCACTTTCGGCACGCGTACCGTGCCGTTGTGTTTTGCTGACCAGCGTTTCACCTGGGATTTTGTTTTGGCCAAGGTGTCCACTCCCCTCCTAGGCGCTGACTTCCTCTGTGCCAACAGTCTCCTGGTGGATGTGGGAAACCGTCGGCTCATCAACGCTGAGACGTTTGGCTCCTTGTCATGTGAGCGCAGTGATGCGGCCGCGATGAAGCTGTCCAGCGCCGTCTCACCGGCTGATGTTTTCTCCCCCCTCCTGTTGGAGTTCTCGGACATCACGACACCTACCTTCTCGTCCGCGGCCACCAAACACGGCGTAGTGCATCATATCTCCACTGAGGGCCCGCCTGTGCATGCCAGGGCCCGTCGCCTCGACCCTCACAAACTCGCCATCGCGAAAGATGAGTTCGCCTCCATGGAGAAGCTCGGCATCATCCGTCGTTCCGACAGTCCTTGGGCCTCGCCTCTCCATCTCGTTCCCAAGTCCAATGGCGGCTGGGGTCCGTGCGGCGACTACCGGCGCCTTAATGGTGCCACTACGCCTGACCGCTACCCTGTTCCGCACATCCAGGATTTTTCAGCCCACCTGGCTGGAGCATCTATTTTTTCAAAAGTGGATCTGGTGCGGGGCTACCACCAGGTGCCGGTTAGTCCGCAAGACATCTCCAAGACGGCGGTTATAACTCCATTCGGGCTTTTTGAGTTTTTACGGATGCCGTTCGGCCTCAAGAATGCTGCACAGACCTTCCAGCGTCTGATGGACGTCGTGCTGCGTGACTTATCTTTTGTGTTTGTTTACTTGGACGACATCCTGGTAGCCAGCACATCCAAGGCAGAGCACCTATCGCACCTCCGTCTCCTCTTCGGTCGCCTCCACGAGCATGGCTTGATCATCAATCCAGCAAAGTGCCGGTTTGGGCTGCCTTCCATGGACTTCCTTGGCCACCACATCACTGCTGCTGGGGCGATCCCACTGCCGTCAAAGGTGGAGGCTGTGCAGCAGCTCCCACGCCCTATCACTGTCAAGGCTCTGCAGGAGTTCCTGGGGATGGTGAATTTTTACCATCGCTTCATCCCCCAGGCTGCTCACCTGATGCGCCCCCTGTACGAGGCTCTCAAGACAAAGACCCCCAAGCACGCCATCGCCTGGTCCGACGACATGTTGAAGGCGTTCTCGGATACTAAGGAGGCCCTCGCGGGCGCAACTATGCTGACTCACCCCGTGCCTGAAGCTTCCGTGGCATTGACGACTGATGCCTCGGACTATGCCGTCGGTGGTGTTTTTGAGCAGCTGGTCAAGGGGATCTGGCAACCCCTGGCGTTTTTCAGCCGACAGCTCCGGCCCAGTGAGCAAAAGTACAGCACCTTTGACCGTGAGCTCCTCGCCCTGTACTTAGCGGTCAGGCATTTCCGTTTCCTGCTGGAAGCTTGACCGTTCACTGTTTTTGTGGACCACAAGCCGTTGATTTTCGCCATGGCTAAGGTGTCGGAACCGTGGTCTGCCAGGCAGCAGCGTCATCTGGCTTTCATTTCGGAGTTCACCACGGACATCCGGCATGTGGCGGGGAAGGACAACCCCGTGGCTGACTGCCTCTCTCGTGCCGCCGTCGGAGCTGTCCACCTCGGCATCGATTACGCCCGTATGGCTGCAGATCAAGCCTCGGACCCTGACATCCAGGCATACAGGACGGCGGTTTCTGGCCTCCGGTTGGCGGACGTCCCCTTCGATGACAGCGGCACAACGCTGCTTTGTGATGTTTCTATGGCACAGCCGCGCCCAGTGGTTCCGCAGGCATGGAAAAGGCAGGTTTTCGATGCCGTACATGGTTTATCGCACCCGGGCAGGAAGCCGTCGCAACGTCTGATGGCGGCGAAGTTCGTCTGGCGTGGTATGAAGACGGACGTAGGGGGTTGGGTGAGGACCTGCGTAGCATGCCAACGTGCCAAGGTCCATCATCACATTAAGGCCCCGTTGGAGCAGTTCACAGTGCCGGAAAGGCGTTTCGACCACGTGAACGTGGACCTGGTTGGGCCCCTTCCCCCCTCCAGGACAACCCGTTGGCCAGAGGCTGTCCCACTGTCTGCGACTACTACAGCTGATGTAGCTCGTGCCTTCATCGGCACCTGGGTAGCCCGGTTCGGAGTCCCCTCTGACCTTTCCTCTGATCGGGGGGCCCAGTTCACTTCCGAGCTTTGGACTTCCATTACCCAGCAGTTAGGGAGGGAGGGAGGGAGCTCCACCACACTACGGCTTATCATCCGCAAGCCAATGGCCTCTGTGAACGTTTTCACCGGTCTATGAAGGCTGCCCTCAAGGCTGGTCTCCGGGACGACGGCTGGGTCGACAGACTCCCTTGGGTGATGCTGGGACTCCGTACTGCACCAAAAGAGGACCTTCTCTCGTCTTCTGCTGAGCTAGTTTATGGCCAGCCCCTCCGGGTCCCGGGGGATTTCCTTCCCTGCGCTACGGTCCCCTGGTCAGCACCGGAACAGCGAAGTGCTCTACTGGACAGGGCCAGGTCTTTTCGGCCGATCCCAACTTCACACCATGGCGTCCCCCAGGTGCGTGTCCCGCCTGATCTGCAGGCGGCGGAGTATGTGTTTATCCGACACGACGCCCATCGGGGCCCACTGCGGCCGCCCTATGATGGTCCGTACCGGGTTGTGGAGGCGGGCGACAAAAACTTTGTCGTTGATGTGGGTGGTGGTAGTGAACGCATCTCGGTGGACCGCCTCAAACCAGCCCATCTGGACTTGGACCGCCCTGTTGTGGTGGCCCAGCCGCCTCGCCGTGGTCGCCCCCTCTTGGGACGTCCCCGATGTCAAGCCTGGCTCCTGCGGGCCCCCCGCCTTGCCGTCCGGTGCCTGCTCGTCGCCTGCCTGCTGTTTCCCCCCTGCCTCGGCCCCCTGTGCCTGCTTGGGAGCCCCGGAATCGTTTTGGGCGGGTCATTAGGTTAGTCCCTGATCGTTTTTCGGGCTAGTTCTTGTGAACTCTGGGGGGACGTGTGTAGTGACCACTCACTAGCAGGACAATATTGGTTAGAATTCACAGCGAGCTAGCCTTGTTGACGTTATATTTACTTGTTAGGTTTATTCAACTACATTACCCATGACCGTTAGCGGGTTGATGAGTTGATGATGCGGGACGGGGGAGCGCTTGTTTTTGTTGTTAGCGCGAATGCAGAATGTAAATAAAGCCGACGGTTATTTACTCCGTCCACAAAAAGCCTTTCTCAGCCCTTTTGTTTCCCACACTCCTACAATACTTTCATCACTTTTAGATGCATTTACAGCTTTTCTGCTGCAAAAAGACGTTTCAGCCTTAAAATACCCCAAAAGTGTCTTTTCTGACAGGAATTCATACTTTACATGAGTTTCTTCAAGTAAGGGCCTCTGGACTCATAATAACAACTTTCCTTGTGTTTTTATGAAAACATGATACTTTCATCACTTTTAGATGCATTTACAGCTTTTCTGCTGCAAAAAGACGTTTCAGCCTTAAAATACCCCAAAAGTGTCTTTTCTGACAGGAATTCATACTTTACATGAGTTTCTTCAAGTAAGGGCCTCTGGACTCATAATAACAAGTTTCCTTGTGTTTTCATGTAAATGCATCACTTTTAGATGCATTTACAGCTTTTCTGCTGCAAAAAGACGTTTCAGCCTTAAAATACCCCAAAAGTGTCTTTTCTGACAGGAATTCATACTTTACATGAGTTTCTTCAAGTAAGGGCCTCTGGACACTTGCTATGACTTTTGTATGACATTTTTGAGTACATACTATAGTCTGACTCTTTTTATGACCATTTACTTTTAAATGCAACACAAAGCGTTACAGCTTTGTCAAATAAATTGCGCCAGTCAAGCTTCCCCAAGTACTCTCTAGCACCGCAGAAATACCCCTTGGGGTAACGGCCCCAGCCTAGTTGGCCCATGTATACACTTTAAGTAACGAAATATCATAAGCCAATTACTCTCGGCAATCGATGACACAATGGATCACTTCTTAATCAGGGATTTTTATTTAACAAAAAATAAGACAGGATGATCATGACAAATCCATGGATGTGGATCCAAGAAACAAAAAAAAAAAAAAAAAAAAAAAAAAAAATCAGCTTAACTCTAACATCATGGCTACTCCGCCCTTACAGTACGACAACCTCTCCCATATCTTCTCATTTGTTTTTTATGCTGCAACCCAAACAAGCTTCAAACATCTTTCCCTGAGAGTTACAGTGACATTTATTATTCACAATAAACTGGGGATTCAATCAAGCCTACTGATTTTGTATTTAAATTGCATGTCAAATACCAGATGATGAGTGTAAACATTACCAACAGTGATACCCTTCATTTCTAAATTCCAACACATTCCCTTTAAGTGTTGTGAAGTTAAGGTTGGGCACTAACCATCCCCTGTAGTTTGAGGTGATTCTTAAAAAGATGACTAGTGGATCCACCACTGTATAAAAATAATGTATTCTGTATATGTTGATATGACCTTTTTATCGGATGTGCAAAAATGCCTACCAAATTCATATTTCATGGTCAACTACTAAAAAACAAACAAATTGAGATTTACCTGATGAAATGAATAACACTGTGTCATAGTTCACTGCATTGGACACCCATTTTATTATAAGTGATTTTGCATTAATTAAAGAAAAAAGAAAAATAACCCCAATTTATTAATGTCATGATATTGACTTTAAACATATTGCCCACCTCTAGTATTAAGGTGTGGAAATTGGCAAAAAATCAATGATTGTTCACCTTCATACGAACTCTGTGTAAACCTTTCTAATTGTACCCTTAACCAATTTAGAGAAAGGCCTAATAGCTTTAGTTTTTTTCCGTGAGTGAACAGAAAACCCTTCCAACAATACATGTTTAAAATCAAAACCCAAGTAAACCAGCAGGGAGATTTTCTCGGGTCCTTCTCCCTTTGTGCTTTAACCACAGGCCAAACCAGAATCCCAATCAGTGCAAATTTACAGACTGACAGATCTATTACAGGGGGAATAAAACCATACTGGGAAAAAAAAAGAATATATATTCATGATTTGCTTCCCAAAATACATTCTTACCACTGGCGCACACATGTACAGAAAAAAACCTCTTAAACCTGACCACCTTAACTCCTCTCCGCACGTAATAAAAATAACAAAACACCAAAAACAAAACAGTTTTAAACCTTTTAGCACTTGTTTGTTGTCAGTCTGTCAGCAGTCCGCCAAGGCAGGAGAGGTACCTCTTTAAACTCTTTAAACAGAGTCCAGTTCATTACAGTCGCTGCAGGATCCTCACAACTCTGTGTGATCATCTGACAGAGAGACAAAGAAACATTTGTCAAGTGGATAAATGTGTTCAGGTTAGAGCAGATGTGTGTTGTTTCTATTTAGGCCCATATTTACTGACTAGACTGTTGTGATTGTTCAGTACCTGTGGCTTTCTGTTTTTTCGTGTGGTTTATTCCCTCCTGGACTCTGGTCTGCAGACGTTTAATCTCTTTGTCATAATCGGTCCACTCAGCCACAATCCTCACCGCAGCCTGCAGCTTGGGCTCTTTGGTCATGGGGTTGTTACACTGAAATCAGGAAAATTGAACCATGTTATTACTTTGTTTCTTATTACCTCTTAGCAGTTGACAAGGACAGGCTGCATATTGTTAAAGGGGTCCTTTACAGAGATCATTGGTGTTTTAACTGCCTGATCTGTCTCACATTTACAGTGGAACAATTCCAAAGTCTCAAGTTTCAGACAGAGATTCAGATCACAACAGTTCAGGTCTAACCACAATACCATCAAACTGTTCACAGCTCATGAAAATTGGCAGTTTTAACCACTGATGATCGCATATGATGATATTAGCAGGGTGTACTCTGGATTTTATATTAAGCTGTCACTTAATGTACATAGTTTAATGTGACCGTGTGTGGTGGATTTTAGTACTTGTTTAACATATCTTTAAAGAATTGAGTTTAAGATGACAATTTTGTCTCTGATGTAAGCTTTCTCTGGAGATAAAATAAAATAATCCTTTATTAGTCCCGCAGCGGGGAAATTTGCAGGATTACAGCAGCAGAGAGGACAGTGCAAACAAGAGACATAAGTAAAAAACAAGATCAAAACAAGTATTATAAATAAGTAATAACACAGTAAAGAATATTAAATAAGTAAAAAAATGTAGAAATCCACAATAACTAAAATATTATATAAACAGACAGAATCATTTTAGTATTCCACAGTGGATTGCACAGAGTTCACGTGTTGCTTTAAATTCAGTACGATTCCTGTGGTGACAAAACCGGGACTTTCCCTTAAAGGGTTGCAAATAATCTTCTTCCGTTACAGCCTCTGTGATTTTAGATTATCTTTAAAATAACTCTTATTCTACTGTGCTAAATATTTGATTTCTCTGCAAGAATGTAACGCTTTTAAGCCCATCAAACACTATACAGCATCCACCCAAATTTAAACCCTAAACTTAAGGAAATATTTTTCAACTGAAGATTTGCTGTCTTTATATCTGAATCACTTGATTTATCCAGAAAGAGAACTCATCCACATCCGCTCAGTACTCAATAACTTCCTCTCAGTTGGCCTGCCTGCTGGTGGCTGTTACGAGGAAGAGCAATCTCTTCACTCATTAACACTACTGAACTGTGCACGGTGTTAAAAGGACTGTGACACTATGTCTTCTGACATTTTTTTTTTTTTTTTTAGAGCATCTTGTCCTGATCCTATCTCTGACGTCCACAGACAGACAAACAGTTTTTACCAGGTCTATCGTCTTGGCGCTCTTCTTGCCGCTGTCATCACACCAGGTCTCACACCACAGCCACTCCTGAGGCAGAGACTTGATGGGCACCTGGTGGATCATGTTGTTGGGCAGATCCTGAAAAAAAAACAAGAGCGACAATGAGACTAATGATGGAGGCAGGGACGTAAAGTTTTGCATATATATTACAACGAGAAATTAAAGTAAACAGTTGTTAGAGTTACCTCTTTGTCTAAACCAAACCAGGGGACAGAATGTTAAAGCTTTAGATTTATTTAAGTCGGCTTTTTCAAACCGTTTGAATCATGATATCAAGGTTGATCTATAATGTGCAGGTGAGCACTAGAATAAAAGCATCTGCTTATTTTACACGCCCCACTCTCATTCTGCTGCCCCGATATAAATAGATTTAATGAACTCAATTGTAACGTTGTAACTGTGTCAAAAGCTCTTCTTATTGCTGCATTCAGGGGCTTTACAGTCTAAGGTCAAGTTACGTTGTCATAAAATCATAAGCAGAGGCAAAACAACTTGGAAACATTATGAAAAGGATCATTTCTAACATTAAGCAAGGCTTCTGTTCAAAAACAAGCTCTTAAATCTCAGATTAGAGCTTCTTTGAACACAACGGTGGAAGTTTCACTACGGTGCCTTCTCACAATCACACACAAAAAGATTAAAAGGCAACAAAATTGTCTTTTAACAGCCTCGGTTTTTAGAATCAGATCCCAAATGCACGTTAAAATGAGAAATGTAGACAGACAGACCTGGTCGAGGTTTGAAAGGCTGTTGGGGTCCTGGCTGAGACCCTGGTACTGTCCTCTCAGTCGATCTCCTGCAGCTATTTTCCTAAACTTCTTCAGGTCAACCACGTACAGGGCACTGCAGAGGATAAACAACGGGAACACATGAAATATGCATGAAAGTATGAAATATTTATTGAAAAGGAGAGTAAAGTACTTTTTTCACCAGGGGCCATTATTTCGCGTTATTAATTAACAATAACTTTTGTTTTTGTCATGAATACTGTCACACAGAACACAAACGTTCCAAACGTTAACACTTTTTGTTTTAACAAGCCAATTCTTTTCAACGTTAACAAAAGGCATCTTACCAATCACGTTGTGCGGAACGGGTGACAAAGGCCGCACAGACATGATACCGTTTTCTTAACTTTTCATAATAAAACATTTTTGCCATTTAGTGTTGTTTATTTTGTCATGCCCTTGTTGTGTAACTGCTTTAAGTACATGTCTGTGAGTGTGTTTCAGGTCTAGTAGAAGTCAGCTGAGCTAGGGTTAGTATTGTGTTAGTGTATACCTGATGTGGTATTTGCGTCCAGCGAGGTGGCTCGCCCAGTAGCCGGACTTCCAGAAGCGGTAGCCGTCCATCTCCCTCCGGCTCTCACAGAACGGAGTGTAACCGTACGGAGCTCCCTCCAGGTCGAAGTCACGCAGCTCCTTCAGGTCTGTTCGCACGATCTGAAGGATGGAGAAGGATGGGGAGCGAACCATAGAGATGGAGAGCGAACCATAGAGATGGATCACATTAGAGCAGTGACACTTGTTTTAATTAATAAATAATCTATCAGTTATTTTCTTGAGTAATTGTTGTCTGTAAAATTTCAGACGGTAGCAAAGGTTGACGTCTTAAAATTGCATGTTTTGTTCTTTTTTCCCCTCTGCAATATCAAAATGTATATTGAATTTACTAAAATAAAAAAATTAACAAAACCAGAACATTTCAAAAGTTAGTACGAGCAAATCTTTTGCATTTTGGCTCATAAAATGAATCAGAATCGTTCAAGTTTAAGATACATGAGACGGTATTACATTTACCAGATCTAATCATAAAACTTTTTGGAAATGTTTGATAACAAAAGTCTCAAGGAAGTCAAGAAATTATAACTAGTGCTGTACTTTTCCTTTCCAGCTATCTGAGTTTGTTTATTCATTTAGTTATTTTTATTCCATCAGCTGACGAAGGAAAAAAGAACTAAGACTTGGACAGATTAATAACTTTGTACATCTACGTGTGAGCTAACCTGGTCAGCGTCCACAAACAGGATCTTGTCAACAGCGAGAGGAAACAGCACATCCAGGAACAGGATCTTGTAGCCCCAGATGATCCTCTGCTTCTCGGTCTGTTGGTGTAACCAGCGAGGCCACTTATACTGGACCAGCTCATACTGGAAACCATACTGCTTTGCCATGTGGGGGATGAAATCCTGCAAAATAATCACACACAAAACAGGCCTTTTAAATGTGTATTAAAAAGAACTGGAAGAAATATACAAACATACATAATTGGCTATAAGACATAGATAAATGGGCAATTAGATGAAACCAGGATAAGTGCCCAAACCGTGATACTAATGAGACTCTAAACATAGTCTGTGATCATGTTAGAGATAAAGGTGTACAAAAATTGTAATTGGAATAAGTGTCGTATACATACAAAAGGTTTCATAAATATGGAAACACCACAATCTACAGTAGAAATGATACTGAATTTGGACAGATAACAGAAGGCATGGCTGTCTGTAGTTCCTACCCCAACATGAATAGCTTGGTTTAATGGCATTTGATCTAATACAATATTTTAATGATCTTGTTGTTATTATCATTCTCTTGTTCAAGCAATCAGTAGGGTGAGTTTGTGCGTCCGTGCGTGAGTGTGCACCTCTGTCTCGGCTCACGGCTAATGTCCCATTCTGCTGCAGCAAACTGTATTACATTTTGGGGGCCGGTTCTGACTTCATGCTCAAGGGGACGCTACCAATAACACAGCTGAGTGCACACTTTTGTTGTTTTTAAAACCAAAGTGTAAACAGTCACAAAAACAGGGGTGATAATGATGAATGAGCGAAGAAAAGCACAGAAGTCTTCTGAATCATCAGGAGAATCTTCTGCATGCAGAGTAAAAATCTAATCCCTGTTTGCAGGTTTCACCTTGATTTTTTCGATCTCATGTTTGAAGCTCACATCACTGACGGACTGAGAAAAAAAAAATCTACGGCCATCAGAGAAAATCTCCTCAACAATGATAAATGGAAGTAAAAATCCTACCTTAAATGCCGGGGACAGGTAGTTCTTAAGGAACCAGAACTTCACGGGAGTTTTGGTGTTTTTCAGAACTGACAGCATCATAATCCTGAGAGAAAAGGAAGTTTAAAAACAATGGTGGCAACAGAACTGGGAGAACAAAGTTGCTTCAATAAAGCTCAAATTTAAGTGAATGTACATTAAGAAGACGGGATGTTAGTTTTTATCAATTTTAGTTGATACAGTAATCCCCTTTTCTTTGCTTGGTCACATCCCTGACGTTCACCTGAGGAACCGCTCATACAGATGCCCCGAGGCCACAGAGAAGATGTTGATCACGTCGTCCTTCTCCTGCTTTAGCTCCTCCGTCTTTGCTCCACCTGTGAACCCTCTTGAATACAAAATACAAAGTGTTTGTTTTTAAGTTTACAAAAATATATATATATTATACACACAAAATAGATTAAGTCTCTTTCACAAAAGAGTCTGCATTAATTGTTTTGTTATTCAGTCATCCAGAGCCCTGTTTCATAGAGCAGGTTTAGTGAAACATGAGTTAGTTAACCCTGAGATGAAGGAAACTCTGGGTTTTCAATTTCAGAAAGAAAGGTAATTTAAACTTTTGCGCAAGTCACCCTTAGCTCTGAATAAAACCTCTATATGTCATTATTTTTGCTAGTGGGACTTTTCTTTTTATATATAAATATATAACACTGTGACACAGTGGCATTCTTTAACATTACTTTACATTTTTGAAGTAGCTGAAATGTATCCACTGAATGCTTTTGAGTCAAGATCGTTGTGTGAATGTTGTATGAATGTTAGTTAGAGTGAGAGTCTTGATGTACACCATGCATGGTAGCCCCAGCCATCAGTGTATGAATGTGTGTGAATGGGTGAATGATGACATGCAGTGTAAAAGCGTTTTGAGTGGTTGTAGGACTAGAAAAAACACTATACAAGTACAGACCATTTAATAGTAACTAGTCATTTTGAATCAAAGCTGTACCTGGTCAGAGATTTCCAGAAGCTGCTGTCATTTTCCTCGGTCACGTCACTCAGCAGCTCCTCGTTGAACTTGTCTGGTTTCTTCTGGACCTGATCAACAAGCAATTTTAACCCAATTAGTTGAACAACCAATGTTAAAAGTATGTAGCAATTAAAATATATAATTATCTAGCGCCGATTCTATGGAGAACCAAACTTGGCCCTTTTGTATGAAAGATACATTTTTGAAATAAACAAAAATATCTAGAAATTAGACTAGTTTTTTGCACCTAAGAAAATTCAGCTATTTAAATGCTTAAGGAAATTAGTTTGAATGTAAAAATATGTGGATTTAAGTTTCAAGTTTATATATTCCTGCATTTTTTCTTCTTCATCTATTCATGCAATTATTTCTTAATTTGTTTTGATTGTAGTTTAGTTCATAGTTAAAAAAGTGTGTAATTACCATAGATACCTAAATGGTCCAGTGAAATGTATAATTTACCCATGTAATGTTTATACATATCGCATATGTTCTGCGTGTCTCAAAAAAAATCAGCACAGACTACTGCTTCTTTTACTAAAATGTATGAGAAATCTAACAAACTGAAAGGGGAACATTCCTATCACTGTTTCCATGCTATTGTACCAGACAGTTGAGTAAACTAACCTTGACTTTAATGATCCGGCTCTTGAAGTTGTTCAGCACAACTACAATGTCATCAGACTCTGCTGGAGAGTCTGTGCCTTCATGGCTGCAACAGAAGAAAGAAAGGAATAGGAAAACAGGAAACCTAGTTTGTAGATCCAAGATACTCAATTAAAATAAACTATTAAGGCATTGTTACTCACTGTCACAACAAAGCCAATTCTCCATGGTCTCACCTGTAAATCTTGTAGATTTCATCAGAGCGTCCTTTCCTCATCTTCAGGATCCAGGCGCCGGGGTTCGCCTTCAGCTGGAAGTAACCCTACAGAGCAGAAGACAAGAGATTAACAGTGTTTGTGACTATAATAATAAATCTACGAGAATAAGCTGTGTATAAGTATCCAGGAAAGCATTGAAAAGTGTCAACAAACTATAAAAATAAGCAACTTTCAATAAGCAAGTGTTCTGAGACTCATCGGTAACTCACCAGGTTCGCCATGACGATTGTATCCACGATAACGGGCTCGGAGGCGGTTCCCAGGGTGAACTGGAGGCCTCGTGGCGGCTGGCCGGAGCTTACATCAAAACAATGGCCTTCCAACAAAAGGTGCTCCAACTCGTACTCTGCAGCTACAATATTCTCCACCTGCAGGCACATGAGTCCAGACAGGTAAAGTTTATTTCTTGCAGCCTGATAATCAGACACCAGGGGTTTTACAGAGACACATTGGTTTTGGTTCCCAAAGAAACCCAAGGTCTTCAAGAAGAGAGAGAAAAAAATCCTCAGCACATAAGGAAAAATGGAAGAAATCTATTAAGAGAAAATTCAACCCCTGTTTGGACCAGTGAGGGTGCAACAGGACCCTAAGATATAAAATAGGCAAGTACAAAAAGAGGTACAATCAGACAAAAAAATACAAAAATTGGAGTGCTGTTATAATAAATATTATGAAAAGTATAAATATAGTATAACAGTATTAAAGTGGTTTGCCTTCTTTAATCTTGTACCCTAATTTAAATGTTAACACACAAATTATTAAAACTCTGATACAGAGACACAACCGTTGCATATGAACCACGGCGCAAGTGAAAATTTTAATTTTGATGCAATTATATACTATATTGCAAAGGAATGCTGAAATAAAACATACAATTAGGTAAATAATAAAGTCTCTGTACAGGTCCTGAGACAGTTAAATAAAAAATAAATCCAGTTAAGTGAGTCCCAATCGAAGTAGAACAATATCAGTTTGGTTTGAGTCTAAGGGGGGCAGGCAGCGTTTAAACACACTGACTGATGACACACATTAAAACACAACACAGAGAGCCGGATAGAGCGGGGAGATAACTTCAGACTTTACTGCGAGAAAGACTATTAAATATTTAAAGAATACAGATCCTGTTGGGACCCAGACTCGTTGCTTTACCTCCTCCAGGTAGATGTTGTCCAGGTCGTACCGGGTGAGCACCGACTCCACCATCCAGCTCTCAGGAGTGTTGAGGTTCAGGGTGAAGAGAGGAGACTGAGGCATGTCCAGGAACTTGGCCATGGGGCCGTGAGAGAAACTACCGTCAGACTGAAACGCCACCTCTGGCTCCAACACGTGACGGTAGAAACTGGAAGAAAAAGTGGTTTTGAACTGGTTTTATGTCCCCACTAGATTTGTAATGATTAATCAACTAATCAATTACTCAAATTGACAGATAAATAATCTCCAACCATTTAGATAATCAATAAATCGTTAACAAGTATTTTGTTAATTCAAAAATGGCAGACAATGATGCTTTCTCTGTTTTATATCGCATACAACTGAATATCTGTCAAAAACATGACATTTAAAGACATCTCGTTGGAATTTAATAAAATGGGAAAGACATTTTCATTATTCAATTCTGACATTTTATTGACTAAACTATTAATTGATCAATCTAGAAAAGAACTGGTAGATTAATTGATAATGGAAGTAATTATTAGTCGAAGCCCTAGTCCCCACACATCCAATCAAATTATGTTTCCTGCTGCAACAGGACAGTAATTACTTAATTAGATTAATTACACTAATTACGTTACTAGACAAAATTTAAAGAAAACAAGGTCTACATGTGATGCTGACATCTCATAAAATGCTTCTGGTTAGATCGTTAGGATGGTTGACAGTCATCACACTGGCACACAGATATACACTATGATGATATTTTAAGGGTTCAGTGCCTCATTTAAAGTAAAACATAAAATAAGCACATTGAGAACGGTAAACTTCTAGCCAGAGAAAGCAGAGAGACCCGTATATTGGACATTTACTGATAAAACTAGGACATAAGGTTCAGTTCTCACCTCTTGAGCGGCATTTCTGACAGTTTGGATTGGCAGTTCATAAAGACCCGTAAGTTGACGTTTACCAGCTGCGTCAGCACCTGCATTGGGGGGGGGAAGAAATGTCCAAGAGGACAAGAAGGACATGTGAGAAATAACATTTGAACAGGGTCAAATGAATCAACTGGACCGGTCAGAAAGAAAGACCCCGTCCAACGAGGGACGAGATTCAACCCACCAACAGCAGAGGAGCTAGTTTCTGTGCGTCCCTGGTTACAGGATCCACCACGGCAATAACATCAAAGTACACGTCTCCCTCCTTTGGGCGGATCTTCACAGCACTGTCAACAATCAGAAAATCAATGGTGAAGAGAAGTAAACACAAACTTCTGATTACACACTGATTTCAACAATTTATTCTGTATTTACAATAAATGTAAAGGTACTGATACATCATTTGCCTATTTATTGTATAACTATTTTCCTAGTATGGTCCATTATCTTTAAAAAGAAAAACAACACAGCTAAATACATGGCAAAGACCATATGTCCATGAGGGAAAACAGGGTCTCCCCTCAGGCAAGAAGGCCTGCTCGTATAAATTATGTGCATGAAATGCAACTTTACCTGTATCGGTCATCGGCAAAGTCGTATTCTATCCGGGCCTCTCCTTTAGGCTGAGAGGAGAGCAGAGAGTCCACCTTCATCACAAGGTCGCTGGCCCTGAGAGACATCCTGCATTAAAATTCATTGCTTCTCCAGAAGAATCTAATAACGCTAGCTCAATATCAAACCTTGTGAAAATCTACAGATGCAGTGACGGTAAATAAAACACCTGTCTTCCTCGATCCCAAATTGTTGGACTTTGCTCTTGATGCGCTCTCCAGATGTTTTCAGAATGATGCTCTCCAAAAGCAGGAAGTCATCCTGGTTAAACACCTCGTCTTCCTCCAGTGGACCAATAATCTGTCAATAAGAAACAAAAGTTTTGATTGGGTTGCTACAGTAACTGTGGTTAAAAGGCAGATTTAATCCAGAAATATAAACTATATTTGTTCATGATGTAATTTCAGTTGCAGATTCTTTAAAGAATAAGAAACGAGACAGTGACTCACTCTTCCGTTGCTGATAACTGCGCTTTGTCCTTTCTTTAGTTTGAGCACGTCTCGGCAGAAGGCCGCGTGGGAGAGCAGGAAGTCAAATTTGGGACCATCGTATGCATCCTTGAACAATGACACATCCATACCCTGAAGGAAAAAAAACCCCGGATAATTGTTGTTAATTAAGTCATGAAGCCTCACAAGGGGCGAAGAGTTTCAACAGTTACAACCGAATGAAACATTTTGAATCTGCCCCTCACCCCGACAGCAAACTCCCCGACGTCGACTCCCTTCTCCAGGGCCGCGGCGGTCTCTTCTTTAGCCAGCTTGGTGATGAAGTTCTTGGCGTTGTTGGCGGATTGCGTCTGCATGGCGGCCCAGACCGCTCTGCCAATGCGGCTCGTCTCTGCAGACGGAGCGGCCGACGGGTTGTTGATCATCCCCAGTCGGACGTTGTTGCTGGTTTTCTGTTGTGGAGCAGTGAGACAAGCAACAAGTGAGTGTTAGTGAAGGATTACCGAAGGTCACCTCTTTGAGAGCAGAATACCAAAACAGCTGATCTTTACAAACACTTGAATTCAACTTTAAGATATTCTGGTCAAGGTTGAGTCTGCCTCTCACTTTAAAGGCCCTTCACAGCCGATCCCCTTGTTATCTTTTTTTGAACTTCTTAATGCGTGCACACCTTCCCGTACTTTCAGATCCTCCTCTGCTAATCACAACACCATCTGCTCGCTTGAGTACCATGGAGACTAGAGCCTTCAGCTGCTCTGCCCCTCATCTTTGGAGCGCTCTCCTATGAGATTTTCGCAATATTGACTCTTTCTCCACCTTCAACTCTCGTGTTAAAACGCACCTTTTCAAACTATGATATTCCGTCCGATTCTGTCTCCAACGACCACAACTACATTGAGTTTTGCACAGGTGAAGATTTTTACAGTATTAGCTTATTGTTGTATATTACTGTTTGGTTTGATTTCATGAAGTCTTGATACATTGCTGCTTGTTTTGAACTGTGCCTCTAAGGTATTATTATTATTATCATCAAAATGTTCCTTATTAAATTATACTATTCACCTACACTGTCATAGCTTAACTTGTATTCTACAGTTTGCAGGAAAGTAGGGCTAAGAGATGTGGTTAAACTCAAAAAACAATTATTAACAGTACTATTCCATCATTATTATTATTAAGGCAAGTGTATAAATGTCCCATAGTTCATTAATCAATCATTTGATCATTTTCTATATTCCATTGGTTTGAGCAGGACTTTTTTGGCCCATCGCAATAACTTCCTGGGGTCAAGAAACCAAAACTTGACATTTTTACTGTCCAGTTTTGTTACAGATTAAACAAAAAAGACATTAAGGACTCCACCCGAAAATTCAACTATTTGGTTATATTTGTTCGCTGGGTAGAAATTCGGGTTCCAATTTTGGCTTTCCCACACTGCAGGTTTTTTTCTTTTGTTTGAAAATATACATTTTGCAGAGGATATTTTTGAGTCCAGCCTAAAGAGATAGTATAAAAGGAGTTGTACCATGTGTCTGATGGCATCATAAAGGAGCTGACGTCCTGAGGGCTTGTCAAAGTCTCCGACCACCCAGAAGGTCACGGGGCGGATGTAGCCATCATCTGACAACCACAAAGGAAGAAACAGAAAACTGTCAGAAAACGTTTATTAAATGTTGCAACACATGAGGCTGAGGAGGTGAGCCATAATGTTTTGGTGGAGAAAAAGTTTGATAAATTGGGAAAAATATCTATGTGGGTAGCACACTGTGCTGCAAGAAAAAACATGAAAAAGTATCTATATTCTTGATATAATCTACTTCCAAAATCTTTACACTTTTAATATCTCATTCTCCATGCAGATAGAACAAATGACACATGCCCTCCTAAAGTGGAGAAAACTATGTTAGAACTTAGTGAGCAGTTATGTAAACACATTTGTTGGTGCTTATATTTTAGGGCCTAATACACAATCATCACATGCTCTATTAGTAATTTGTTTCCTTTGAGAAATTAAACACAGATGGAAGAGTGAGGGCGGATTCACAAACGCATATGAACACTGCCAGCAGTGTAGTTCACAGAAAGCAGAAAAAAAAAAGAGCAAGTGAGGAGGAGATGGAATAATGTGGAGGAAAAGGGTGATTACCATGCCTGTTGGTGGTGGTCATCCCTGATGAGGGGACATTTTTAAATCACATGAACAGGAGGAAGAGGAGGAGGAGGAGGAGGAGGAGGAGGAGGAGGAGGAGAGGACAGAAGGAGAATACACCAAGATAGTTTTTAGATTTGAAGGTGACTAAATTATCTTCACTAGAAACAACAAAAAAACTGCACAAGCATTCTCATTCAGGGTTTGTTTTTTTATACAACCAGCTACCTTGTGAGACCGTCTTGTACAGCCTTACCTTTCTTAGTCATGTAGTTCATGCTGTTGGCCACAGCGGTGCTCTTCTCTTGGGTGTCAAGAGTGGAGAAGCGAGCGTAATCATCGACAAAGTAGTTGTCTGCAGGAAGAGAGAATAGAATGAACTGTAGCTCATGTAGAAATGATGCCATTTCTTAAGACTGCCAAGATGTAAAGGTTTGAATGTGTACTACTACATTTTAAGCATATACCAAAATTAATCAAATAATACATGGTTTGAATAAATAATAATAATGGTTATAAAGGGTATAAAATATAAGTCAGAATTGCAGTAGGCCATATTGCATGATTTTTCTTTAAGGTTGCCTTTAATGAAAGGAGTCCCAGATGTAAATAAGGGTAAGCTATGATCAATAAAACGTAAGAGACTCTTCTGGTTGAAAAAAGAAGTCTGATTGAATAGAAGTCTATGAGAAAATGACCCTACTTCTCCCTTGATTTAATACCTCATTAAACATTGTAAACATGAGTTTATGGTCTCAATCACTAGTTTCAAGTATTTTTCAGTACAGCATGATGTTCATTTACATCAACGGTCAAAATGTCAAACTCAAGGATTTAAAACGACAGCCCACAAACCAATAGGGGACATCACAACGACTACGCCATTTCTTTTATGCAGGTCTACTGTCACGCCTTAAGGCTTCAATATTGGATCATTAGATAAAAATAATGGCTGAAAAACATTAGTGTACATGTGTGTACTTACTGGTATCAGACAGATCCAGGTATGTTCTGCTGGTGGACAGCACTCTGGGGTTGATGCGTGGAACAACGTTGGGCTGATTCATGATGTAGTCCACGACGTCATGATCTGTGGCCAGCTCCCCCTGTTAGCCACATGAGCACAGATTCAGGATGTTAAAGGAACGCGACTGCATGTTTCATCCTTTAAGGCACAGTTAAGACAGCCATCTCAAGATTTAATAGTTTTTCAATTACTGCTGCTCGTGCATAAACTGAAAAGTTTTCTTCCAACAAGTTTGGATTAAACATTAAAAATGAGAAAACAAGAATGATGACTAATACTACGTTCACCACTAGAACTGGTACAACATCTAAATTAAACAGGGCTTCTGTAACTGTGCTTTAGGACCTCACAAAACAGAAGGCTTTTTAAAAAAGAACTATTCAAACATTTGGCTCCTCAGAGTGCTGGTACGGCATTAAAACAGGAAAGCATGGCAGATGGCACGCTCACGGAGATCTAGCTTAACAGAAAAATGATCAATCACCACAATACAAGAGAGTGTACTTGTAAAAATGAACTCTCTTCCCAAACAAATCATCTTCTACGCATTTACATTTTCTTTTAATTTAACTACTTTGTTGCAAATGGAAAAAAATTATTTGCACCCAACAGCACAAATAAATACAGCCACTGTTATTATCACTCTCAGCTCACTCTCGTGACTCAAACACGTGACTTGTTCAGTTTTCTTAAGTAATTTGTTGATGAGAGTAAACCATTTTTTTATAGAGTTAAATCATGACTTGATAATGAATCCCTCACTGTATATCGAAGTGTGTGTGCGCTCTAACTGACCAGGTAGACGGCTCTCTGGAAGAAGGTGGTGGTCTCCAGGATCTTCTGCATGGTGACCGTCTCCAGCTCGTCCGGGTCCAGCTGCTCACGCTGGTAAGGTATGCCGTTGTACATGACTACAGGGAGCGGACCCACACCCGTCTGCTGGTAGTACGCACGCCCATCCTGAAAGAGGAGAAACAACAAGGTGTTACTTTTGTTTTAAAAAAAGTCTCTTCCTTGGCTCCAAATAAGTCAGAGAACTTACCTAAAATTATACTATTGCTACTACACTACACAAACTTGGAATAAACTCCTAGATGATCTTAGGTGCTGTCAAACTAACCTTAAAATTTGTACGCAAAACCTTGTCCACTGTTGCCTGTGAAAAATGCTACTTCTTTGTTTTCTTTGAATTAATTGCTCCCATTTTAAAGGAACAGACATTTTGGACATGTATTTCCCTTTCTGGCGTAGAATTAGATTGGAATATCGATACCACACTCTATGTCTGTGCAGTAAATATGAAGCTAAAGGAAGCAGGCGATTAGCTCAGCTTAGCATAACGACTACAACCATGGGGGGAACAGCTCGATTGGCACCATTTAAGGTTATTTATTTAAAGGTGATGGTAGCATCCAGCAGAGCTCTTACCTTCCTGTTGCTGTCATAGGTGGAGTCGGCTCCCAGGACGCTGCTGACTTCCACATAGGGGAACCTCTTCTCCAGCACTTTCACCACATCTCCAACACTCAACTTTCCACCAATAGCCACGTGGTTAAACATCTAGACGGACATAAGAAAAGGGGAAGGGAAGGAAAGGGTGAGGGTGCAGAAGATTGTAAGGAGAGGGGTTATAAATTAGACAAAAGTAACACATCTTTACCATTTTTGATAGAGCTACTGGTTATAGTATGTGTTTAAATAAGAACCAGTTCTTCATCGGTGTTTGTGAACTCACCGAGATGACAGCTTCAAATGCGCTCTGACTGTCCACCTCGTCACTGATGTAGTTGTAGGCTCGGACCAGCGCCACACCTGCATCCTGCATACCGTCTATGTCGTCTTCATCTGACACCACAAACACCAGGCCTATCCTAAAACATACAATAAATAAAAGTTTCTAAAACAGACTCTTGACTCTTAAAATGCAGAGTGTGTGCCGTCTGCTTCATCAGTATTCAAACAAACTGACCATCCCAAGACGCCACATGAAAGGAGGTATCAAAGGTCTCCTCACACCTGCCTGACAAAACTACTAAAATTAAAATGGATTTAAACAACCTGCATGACTGCAACTGCTCTGGGGCATCTTTTTTGATTTTTCTGTTTTTGCATAACTGTAAGGCAATTAAAAAGTGCTTTCTCCAATATCCTCAACAGATATAACTCACATTTAACAGAAAAAAACAAATGTCACCCATGTAATGGATTTTTTTCTGAAAACCACTCAAATATCCATTTCTAGTCTCCTAATGGGTTCTAGTGAGTTTACAGCTCCCCACATCTCTGATGACACCAACAAACCTGAGTGGGATGTTGTTTGCATAAAACATCTCTGCAACACTCAGCAGCTCAGCAGCGTTCTCCTGAGAAGGGTCCAGAATGATCACCTGCAATTCACACACATTAACACACACGTTGATATTTCTTTTCACAATTATTCAGATCTATTTGGATGCACAAAGGGTTTATTATTCGGGTATGGACGAACCAGGTTGTGGAAGTTCTTTCGGATCTGCCTGATGACTCCGGGGAAGGTCGGTCTGAGCAGCTCCTGCACGTTGTAAGGCCACGAGCTGTACCTGTGGTCTGTTTCCAAGTTGTTAATCCACTAAAAAGGGAAAGTAAAATTGAAGAGGAAATGTTTGAAAGCAGCACCCTGAGCCCAACAGCTGATTAGTGTCAATAAGAATTTACATTTCACTGCAGGTGGCTGAAATCTAGAGCTGAAATTAATGATAGTTTCTCACTGTCTATCAATCTTTCTTATATAATTTTCAGTTAAGTAATTATATTTTTTAATCTATGTAATGTCTTCAAATTACTTTTTTTGTCCAAACAACAGTCTAAAACACTAAAGTATTCAGTTTACGGACTTCATAATTGACTTAAACAATAAGATTATCCAGTGGTGGAAAGTAACTAAGTACACTTGTTGAAGTACAGCACGCAAGTACAACTTTGAGGAACTTGAGTATTTTAATTTTCTTCTACCTCATACTTCTAATCCACAAGTGATAAGTATTTTTACTGTACTGTTCTGATGCTTAGACTTTTCTATGTCTACTTAAAATTTAAGATCAAAAATGTAAGTTCTAAGTCCTAAGTTCATTTTGAATGCAGGGCAAATAACAGAGTAAATTTACACAGCTGTAACCACACACAGCAATAACAAAAACTGTTGAATAATTATCCATCGGACCGGTCTTTTTATCGGCTTATAATTTCAGGACTGCTGAAACTCACAACAATCAAGCTATTCAGACTTAATCACCTACCAGAGCTATTGAGCTAAATTAAACATAATTTGGAGGCCTTGAAATGGCACCAAATTTGTTCAGATAGCCCCCTGATTGTAGTTTTGCTGCACAATAAAAATCTTTTCAGAAGCATCCTAATTTTTTCCAAGGACATTTTGAGTTCTCCATTTCCACAAATAAATAGCTGTATTACAGAATTCCAGCAACTCAAGGTTTTCCAGGAGATGTGGGAACAAGAACTTACACCGTAAAAGACAACCAGGGTTCCATTTGTTTTGTTCCCAGCATCAGTGTTTAATTAAGGGTGCTAAGTTTTGGTGATGTGATTTCTTACACTGATGGCGGAGTTACGGATGTCGACAGCGTAGTCAGAGTCTGAGGGCTGGACGTTGAGCTTCAGGATGTCGTGGATGTAGGGCGTGTCGATGTGCAGAGAGCGCAGACCCTCCATCACCCTCGCCTCACTGCGCAGCACCTCAAACACACTGCAGGGGACAGAGTGTGGTCATCTACAGTCAGTGTGTGTGTTTATGTAGGCCTGAATATGAGAATGAAAGTACCACCACTACTACCAACATCTGTGCAATGTGTGCAAGAGATGTACAGCTAGGGCTCACTGTTTGTCAAATTTGTTATAGGGCTTATTTTGAATATTTAAAAATATGGAAAAATCTAATACAAGTAAATATTTGCTCAAAGAAACCCAGCTACAAATCAGATTATAATAACACCATTTGAACATGTACACCCCGTAGTTTAACACTTTTAAAGCTGAAACAATTTTTTTAATCAACGATTTGAATGACAACCGTTTATTATATTATTCCGGTACATAATCAGCAGCTGGTTTTGCATTTTTTCCAAAAATTTCTGAGCAAGGCAGATTGCAAGACAACCTTTTTTACTGTAAATGGTGTGAGCATTTTCCTGCAGCAAGGAAACACTACTAACAAACACGAACATCACGCAATATAATTGGCCAAATCTGAACTGCTGTTTTAAAAAAAAAAAAAAAAAAATCTGTAAAAACTTTTTATATGATATTGTTTTGTTTGCATGCACAAACATTTAATTTAAGTATTTAATTCTCACAGGATCTACAGTTGTGAGTTCATCAGCATGTTACACATTTTAAATGTGACTGAATACAAATGTTTGATTTCATAAGATGCAAAACGTGAGGAAAATTAGTTAAAGATCAAAAGCGGTGTTACACAGCCAATTAACGGTTCGATAATACACTGTATATTAATATTTGACAATGATTGTGCATGTGTACCTGAAGATGTCTTGTGTGTCCAGATCTATATGCAGCCCGTTGATGAACAGGGCTGAATCCCCAGGCTGCAGGCCCAGAGTTCCTTTGAAAAACTACGGAGACAGAAACGTCAACATGACTAAACATCCTGTTCACACCAAACCCTTTAAACTCCCTGTTCAACTCCTGCTGAGCAGATCGCCACGCTGTGTAGCAGGTAACGTCAAAGCCAGCCATCACAAAGTCAATTACATTGTAAAACCAGAAGCAACAGTCAACACAAAGCCGTAACAAGGAACGCCTACAGCTCCAAACAAGCACTGACAGCTCTGTTTAAAGTCAGTCTGTTTAGAGCAATCAAACCCAACACTAAACAAATCTAATTATTAGAGAAAGAAAGTGTGCACGGTCGTGAGATGTTTGTGTGTGTGTGTGTGTGTGTGTGTGTGTGTGTGTGTGTGTGTGTGTGTGTGTGTGTGTGTGTGTGTGTGTGTGTGTGTGTGTGTGTGTGTGTGTGTGCCAAAGGAACCTTCAAAGTCGTTCTGGCGCAGTCAAATCTCATTACAGAAAGACAAAGACATCAGATTATTCATACTCCAGACACTGCAATTACAACAAGACATGATTAACACAAATATTGTGCGTCTCAGTGTGTCTGTGTGTGTGTGAGAGAAATGTCTGCATCCAAGTGCATGTGTCCAAACTACTTCAATCAATAATCATTTCTCGCTGCAGGACTCAGCGCGCCTGCTGAATGAATCACCGATTTAGTAATTAGGACGTTTGGTGCTCACCCCCACCGCCCGCCCAAACTCCTGTCTGCACACCAAGATAATGTGAGCACAGCTTGAGGAGGAGGAGGAGGAGGAGGAGGAGGAGGCAGGAGGCAGGGAGGGGGGAGTGAAAAAATATTTGACAAGAAAAGGAGTGATTACTTATTCCATTAGCTGGGCAAAGCCAAACACCTCGTCAGAAACTGACTGCTTTTCAAGTCAGATGTTGTTTACAATTTATCACATAATAAAAAGGTGAGAGGGAACAAAAGGGAAACCAGGAAGGGCAGTTCTCATTTTGAGATATTTCCCTAAAGGCGGCTACGAGGCGGATTGTGTGTGATTGAGGCTGTATGCAATAACGCTATCTAGTGTTTTCTTTATTTTTCCCCCCTTTATTGGATTAGATTGGGAAACAGCTAAACCTAAATTATCCGTGACCACCGGACAACACCATCAGCAGGAGGGGAGAAGCACCGGCGTGTTGGATAAAAGACAAGACAGAGGAATGAAAGAGGAGGAAGATATTAAGTCAGAAACCAGGTTTCCATTGAAATTAAGCCACAATTTTAAACAAATTTATAGAAAAGCAGCAAAAGAAAATGCAAATTAACATTTCCATCCACTTCATTGTCAACAAATTCCACTAAAAGGCCAAAAGCAACAATGTGTTTATCCTATTAACAAGTGTTGTCTGTGCAGCCAAACATAAATCTTATTCCTCTGTGTCATAGAGCTCCATTGTTTTCCTATTAAAAACTATTAAAAACACATCAATGAGCCGGTAACTCCACATGACATGTTCCTTTGATTGTGATGAACACACACAGTGTAGCTTTTTTTGAGTCAATCTCACATACACCGTACTGCTGCTGTAAATACTCACTAGAGAACCAAATGTGTATAAATTTGCAGCTGAAAATAGTTCCCAAACTAATGCACTATTTATTCTTGTTTGAGTGAACCCTGGTAAAAAGACTAGTCTCCTCATTGGATTTATTGAAAATAAGAAAAATATGGAAAATAAATCCCATTATGATAATCTGTTTGGTGTTTTCAAAAGGACGGCTTAAAAGGAAAGATCGACAAACAAACATTTACCTTCTGGTTATCGCCGACCTCTTTGCGGATCTCAGCGCTGACCACTGTTTTAGTGAGGGACCTGTGAGGGGAAAAAGGGCAGACCGAACTTTAAGACTGCAGACTCGTCAATATCTGTGCAAACCAAAACTTCTCACTGTATCTACTGTGTGAGTGTTTCTTCTTTACCTGGCTTTGGTGGGGAAGTTCTGACTGAGGTCTTTCATAACGGTTAGGGCATCCACAGCGGGAGCAGCAAGAATGCGAGCTGCTGTCTGGAAACTCAGATCTATGAAAGAAAAGGTGGGTGGAGAGCGGGTGGGTAGGTAGGCAAGGAAGGCAAAAGATAAATGGACAAAATCAGAGAGGAGATGAGGAAACACACAAGAGGGTACAGAGACAGAGAAGCACAGAAAAAGACAAAGTTTCAACAAAATAAAAGCAGTATGAGCAGACTGTACTCTGAATAAACTCACAGAGGGTGGACGCTCAAGTTTCTGAAAGATTAAGTTTTATTACACTCAGAGTCACCAAAGTCATTAAGGCGCATTGTCTGCTCCCCATGAATGTGTGTACAAAATGTCATGGCAAGCCATCTAATTGTTGTTATTTAATTCTTAATCCAAAATGGCGGCTCTACCGACCAATGGACTTTGTTACCATCCCTGGAGCCACGTTGCTAGCACGGTTAAAAAAAAAAAAGTCATCAGTTAAGCTAATTAACATATAAATGAGCAGATAATTCCATGTTAACATGCTTGTCTTTGCACCCGAGGCATTAATTACCGCCTCAACTATCTCAAAAGGATTTAAGGCAGGATTAAGAGTATAGACTGGAATATATCGACACATGTAAACGTTTTTAGAAGTGGAGAGAAGACAATGGGTAAGAGCATATAAAGATTTTGCTCGCAAGGAGATGAAGAGCGTAGTGAGGACTGTTTTAATGCAGTGAGCGTCGCTGTAATGGTGCTGTAGCCTGTGTGATTATTAGCCCCTGGAGGTCTCCCTCTCTTTGTAAACAGACTGAGCTAATGAGCCCCACTGGGGTAGAAGATAAAGACAGATGCCCACATGACATGTCTGACAGCGGGGTTCAACTGACTCTCTCCTCCACTCGCATCCTTTTATTCACCACAGTTCAAAGCGGCCTCACGCCTACACCCTGGGATAGACATTTGCATTAAAAAGAAATAAACACACATGGACCAGGAATAGTGAAAAAAAACTGTTTGAAATATGTTTAAGATTTACATCTGTGATGGTGTGTTTAATAATACGTAATCCAATAGATGATGTCATCCTAATCAATAATGCTTTTATGCTGCAGCAGACAATGCACTCACTTATGATATTATGGCTCGAATGTATCAAGAGGACGCTGATCGATCGCAGCCATTGATTACAGAACTAGACAGATTCATTTTCCACGGCGGGTTTGATTCACTGATGGTATGATCTCACTGTTAGAAGCAGCAGACGCCTATATTAAGTTCTGTTTGTTCATTTATGATCAGTGCATAAGTAGAATAAATCAAACTAATGAAACAAGCGACGGCACATCAACAACTGGGCTGCAAATTATCTCGATGTGATTAGTCAGAACTTCAAATGATTTTTGTGCGTCACAGAATGATTAAAAGTGTTTTGAAACTTTTTGAATACAAAAGAGAAATCAAAGCTAAACATGTACCGTACAGTCTTAAAATTTAGAGTTTCATTCATGCAATAAAATCCACAGAAAACTAAATCCAAATTTTGCTCTCATTTAACAACTTTTTCCATTTAATTAGTTAGTGATTCCACACTGTCTGACCGTATCAAATAGGCCAATACATTCTGCATAGGATTGTTGCAGCTCTTCACTAAAGCTATGGCATGTTTACACGGAAATATTCAATCTTCAGACCTGTGAATCATATTTTAAACACACTGAAGATCCTTAACTTAGAGAGGCAATCAGACTTTTGAAAGAAAGAAATAACACATTCTTCCTCCTACAAATGGAAATTGATTTCATAATAAATAAAACATACCCTTGCATAGTTCTGTATACTCAGGGGGTCGGGCATTTTACGTCTGGTTCAAGTAAAAGTACAGAGGTATTATCAGCAGAATATTCTTGAAATATTAAAATCATTATGCTGGAACATGTATTGTGTACGTGTATTGTATTACATATTGGATAATGTAAGAATTGTTTGTCAAGGTGGAGCTAAAAAAAAGTTAAGATTAACATTCCAAAAGATTTCTATAAAATTTAAGGAGAGATACATCTCAAGAACAAATTGATTATATTTTAATGGGGATGGGATTTCTACTATTAGAAATAATTATCTCTTGTCAACTGTGGCTGTGAAACCAATGGACACAGAGCTCCATCCGAGTCCTGAGGGCACATTTACAGGATCATAAAATCAATTCGCTCAGAACGTAAGTGACAGGAATAATGCCTGCAGGTGTTAACAGTAAGCTGAGGAGGCGTTTAGCTTTGGTGCTCGCAGTTCATTTTCATTAGCCTGTCGAGACATCGGCTCTGTCATTTTTACATATTCGTTTCAATTTAAAACGAAAGTAATGCTGATATTTCTTACACGGACTGTTTGTATCTTCATATCCAATCATGTTAGGGCAGGAAGAGGAATGAAAAACAGAAACTTTGCAGGAGAATATGATTTGGATAGGAGACCCACCTTGCATTTGCCAGACTTTCAGAGGTGCCATGTCGTTGGTGCTTTCGACCAAATGTTTCCTCAACTCCTTTAACTGCTCTTTAAGCTCCGGGTAAACTGTCCTGGGGAGAGAACAAAAAGACAGAGCAGACTGAGAGAGAGTAATTGCATCGGCTAAAGGCCCTAATTGCTCATTTAGAGTGAGATGTCAGATTCACATATCGATTTGTTTATTTTCAGGTTTGTTATTCAGACAAAAAAAAAGGGTTTACGGTCAGCACTTTGATGGAAGAAATTGTAGAGGGGAAAAAAGGGGACAAAAAAGGTTTTGCTTGTGTGGGTGTGATGCCCCTCCTGGAGCTAATCCAAGCTTTGAGGTTTTTAAAATGGGCTGAGGCAGAGTCACTCACTTCAGTTTGCCAAAGAGGAATCCCTGGACCTCGTCCACTGAATCGTTCTCTCCCATCACTGTGGCGTTCACCTCTGCCTCTGAAAACCCACAATCAATGAACTCGTTAGTCACATGAGGACTCATCCGGGATTACACCATCGTGGGCATGTGTGTATCAATACTGTGTGTGTGTGTGTGTGTGTGTGTGTGTGTGTGTGTGTGTGTGTGTGTGTGTGTGTGTGTGTGTGTGTGTGTGTGTGTGTGTGTGTATGTGCACCTTGGACTTGTGTGTCGTCCTTTGCCTTGTACTCCTGGCTTTTGATGGCCAGCTCCACTCCGTACCCCGACAGATAGACTTTCTTTCCACTTGGATTCTGGAGGGAAAAGGAGGAAGCATTGTATAAAAAAAAAAATAATTAAAAAAAAAAGATGAGAGGGAGAAGTCGGCCTTATATATATTTCATTATCACCTGCATTTAAATCCCGCTGTTATATTCAGCGAGATTTAAATGCATGTGATAATGAAATAAGAAAAAAGGTATGGAAGACAGCATTGGATCGCAGCTACACTCGTTGTGAATTCAACAATGTTTCCAATCTATATTTGCCCATCTGCCTTCTGCTGTTGTAAAAAGGCTCTGTTAACTTCTTTGTATACATCTTCTTCTCTGTTGTAAAGAAATGCATCTCACTTGCATCACAAACACATGCGCTCGCACACAAACAGCTTTCAAGTGCAGACAACCAGCTGTTGCTTCCTAACTGCTGAAGACATTAACTGTTACCCTGATCGGCCCTGAAGCTTTGAAGTAAAACGAAACAGCGTTAAGTGTTACAACCTCTCTGGTGCACAGGACTTCATGCCTGACAGACAGATGGTAAGAATAATTTTGCATATTTACAGGGGGGAAAGCAAACTTATGGGCTCTATTTGGATGTGAGGGAAGAAGAAATCAAACTTCAACCTGACATGATAAATCAGAGAAGCTCTTTTCATCTCAGGTGAAAATGAGACGCTTTTTTTAAGATAAAGACAAATGAAAACACAAGTGCTTTCTAATCAACACCCTGCTTCACGTTCAATAACAGGTATAATCAGTATACTTGGTTGTGGGTGCTGTGCAGTACTTCTACACATGATGATAAGGAGAGTATACATTTACTTTCTACGACTTTCCACTTAAAGAAACTTTGGGATTTAACCTGACAACCTCCCTGGTCACAAGGAGAGCACTTACAAAAGCCACATTGAAACCAACAATATAGTATAGTTAGTAATCTACATGCAGAAGTCGTGCATCAATTTGTATCTTTTAGATGTTTTGGTAATTCTGAGCCTATTTGCAAATGAGGAAATAGCTCAAACATATTCAGATATAATGAGTATTCAGACAAGCGTTTCATCTAATGTGTCTGTGTGGTGATTTATTTGTATCTTTCATGCTCTAAATGTTTAGTTTTTTCCTCACTCCTCTTTCTTAGATGATGTTAAAGATATCTAGTGTAATGTCTTCATCTTACACTGCACCAAAACAACATCAGTCCTGTAATACTTCAATCAAATGCAATGCTGCTTGCACACACACAGACTATGCACATTTGTATGATAAGTCTTTAAGTTTAGCAAAATAATGCATGTGTAGAAAGTGACTGCAGGGTCATTACTGTTATCATACACAGGGGGACAGAACTGAGTTGCTGTTGGTGACTGAAGCGACACACCTGGGAGACGCAAAGAGTGCAAGACCGTAAATGTTGATTTTTGTTTCCAAAAGTGTGAATTTTTGATTGTTTTTTCCCCTTTTGTGTAACACTTTGGTACTTTGCCATTCAGATTTTTTTACCTATCAAATAAAACCTGCATTAAGTGAAGAGCAAGCTGGTCAAAGGCAAGCAAAGCAGGACGAACAGCTGAAATTACCACTAGCCACATGGATATAAAAAACCTTGCATCCAGAAAAAAAATAAAATATATATATATATATATATATAAAAAAAAAAAATATTGTACATATTTTTTTACTGCTAGCTTTTAACTGCAGTTGTGTCATTGTGTACTGTGAACTGTATTATTGCATTCAACGTTTAAAGGAAATCTTGTCATAAGAGTGTGAGAAACACTTACAGCTACGTAATGGCGGAGCACATAAGTCGCCAGGCCTTCGTTGACTTTGGATGCTATGACTTGATGAAGCCTCTGGAAATCCGTTTTCCCAAACTCGGCGTACAGAATGACAACAGGAGCTTCTGGATTTGATCCTGGGTATTTGTGATCGCCTTTGAAAAGGAATGGCTTAGGCCTGAAAGAGAGACAGTTACAGTCAATTCTAAGTTATTATTTTACTGGTTTATCACCCCGCCCCGTGTCTGAATTGAATGCGTCTGTAATTACCTGGAAAGTCCTGTTTTCAGCAATGCTTCTAAACTTTCTTCATCACACGTCTTTTCTCCATGGACGCTGTAAAATGCTGAGCAGCCAGCGGGAGGAGGCTCATTGGATGCAATCTTAAAAAAAAAAGAAAAGGACAGCATGATCTTTTTATTCACATTCACTGCATGTACAGGCCTTAAAAACACAAAAGCAATGCATCCTCCTGGTACCTGCTGGAAGGAGTGTACTGTTGAAGAGTAGGCTCTCAGGGAGAGGGCGAACTTGAGCATGTTCAACTCTACGGAGCTGAGCAAGACACCGGCTTTCTTCACAATCAGGTCGTAGTAGGCCTGATCTGTGTCTGCATGAGGACAATAACCATAAACAGAAGCAATTTGTCAACACTGTGTTTGATCAGTTTTATCTCACTCTGTTTAACTGTTTTACATTCTTTAAATCTGTCACAGGAGTTATGGTTTAACTGTTTTTACACGAGAAACACAAATAAAAAAACAGTTTGCAGCTTTGTTCAATCATGTCACTGCTCGCACAAGTGTTTAGCCAAAACACTGACACTGCAATTGCTTCCAAGAGGCTTTCACACACATCATTAATTCAGCAGCTCCCAGCACAGAAACTAAAAGTGAAAACTGGTGAAGAGTGGCTGAAGCAGCTTCACTTTACCCTCATGCTCTCCTTCTATGTTCTGATTGGCCTCCACAAAGTCCCAGAACTTCTCCTGGCTCTCCTCTGCCAGAAACTCGCTGAGGAAGAGAGAAGATAGCAGTTTAATAAGACACATTTTGTGCATACTTACTGTCTATGTGACGTTAATAGCTACATTTGGATGAATAATAAAAAGTTAGTATAGTTTGCATAGTTCTACATCTGAGATCTCTCAGGTTCAGCATCTTGCTCAAGGATGCATAAGTGAAACAGAAGTTTAAACTTACTGGGAGGACCGCCTCAGTAATAACCTCACATGCCCTCAGGACATTTATTTATTTATTATCTTCTTACGAAATTGAATGTAAGATGTAATGCGGCCAAATGGCTGCTACTGCTGAGCGGTGCAGCATCGTACCTGGCCTCCAGCAGCAGAGGGGTATCTGTCCATTTGGTTGCGAGGGTGGTGGTGACGGCCTTGGAGTCTGCATCCCCAGATACTTCAGACTGCAGCGACAGCAGCAGGACCCAGAGAAGCCACATCCTCAAGACTACGCCTGAGAGAAGAGTGGAGGGGATGGGGGCAAATGAGTTGGAGAGTCATAGGACTGACAGAATAATCAGAACAAGAATATGTGTTACAGAGCCAGGGAGGAAAGCTCAGCCCTGTTTGTATACAGTGTGGAACAAAAAGGCATCTTGGGTGACACATGGACATCTACAATGTTTGTGACTGCACCCGAAGCACAATGAGGGAGCACAGGGATCCAGTGAATCAGTCCGAACGTGAAAAAATTGTGTATCGTTACGTGAACTTCTACCTGACCACATTGTCAGATCAACTATTCTATGATGTGTGGATACCTGGGCAACAATTGATTATTACCATTTATTAACTTTTAGCGGAATCGTATCATGCTATCATTCTACAACTTTCTGTAGCCAAAAATAAAGATTTCAGTCAAAGCGGCAGTCAATTATTTAAGTTTTAGTTTTCTAAACAAAAACTTAAATAAGCAGAAACAGTTTGCACGCTGTTATGGTTTTAGACAGTGTGTTTGGCGAACAGCAAGCTGAACTACCAGTGCACTAACTGCTGAACCTCTCCACCATTATGTTTTGGCATGATTGTATGAAATACATCACATGTTTTGGAGAGTTTTATTCACACCTGGGGGAGATCTGCACTCCACTTAGTGCACCTTTCTAGTTTTTATCTGTTCATGTTGTGATACACATAGGTATAAGAAATTATTTACATTATATGCATATCGTATATACTTACATTGACATACTTTCCAAACACACAAGGATACTACACATTTATCGTTGCCAAACCCCTTTATGAGCCACGCTTTGAAGCCTGTTTACTAGCTGTTTGTAAGACTGCAATGTGAATATTTAATGCTCAGCAGTAGTCCTAGTTTGATATAATGAGATACAAGAGGGAGGAAACAACTGGTCATAAGTGGTCACTGGAGATGCTTTTGACATGCTTTATGATGCAAGGTTCAAAGTGTAATCCACAGCAACTTGATGTAGAAAAGGATGACCCAACAATTTGGCAAAACAGACGATTGCACCAGTTCACCATGGACCCAAACGGCACTGTCATTTGGGCATTGTCCAATATGCCATAGCCTTGATCCCAAGACTCTAAGACCCTTACTAGCAAACATTTAGCCAACATTGTGCTCCCATTGTCCATATTCCTAAATTAAGTTTTGCTCAATCAAATCACTGTTAAGTGCATGATGCATAGTGAACCTGGGGATAGGTAGAGCCAGACAAACAAAACAATAGAGTGAAGATATTAAATGTCTTGCTTAATTTGTCAACAGACCAAAGTTAATCCTAAAATGTAAGGCCATGTTTTAGGCGCTCTTGTCAACAGAACGCTGGATGCTCTCTGACCAATAGGAAAGTTCAGCGTGGCTCCTCCGTCCAATCAGCGCTCAGTTTGTACTTCCGGATTGTTTCAATGACAATCCTGAGAGCTGTGAATTAACATGCTTGTGTTTCTAATATATTTAAGTCCCCTAACGTTAATGCACTAATATCCGTAACAGTTACATCCATAACCAGTAAACAGCTGGCGAATCACGTTGAGCTAACGCTTCCGGAAAAGTGACGTTAGCCAAAAAGACGCAGTAAGCTAGCTACCTCTTCCTACACAACAAGGAAAAACACACGATTTATACTTGTTTCTGCTCCCTCACTGTGAGCTAATGTCGTAGTTTATGAAAACTATAACAATTAGCTTCGGATACAGTCGTTAATAGTTTCATTACATACAAAAAATGAATGATTTATGCTCACCGGAGCCGGCTCCGCTACTTCCTGCAGTCATGATACACTGAGGAGTGATGGGGTCCTGACAGGCGGAATAGGTGACCGCAATGCTGCCTGATCAGAATGACTAAATCCTCCCATGCAGTAGTCAGTGAATAGTCTCCGAGCATTTAACTATTTAACAACACGGCAACGTGACATGAACACAAAATGGTCAATTCAATTATTAAAAGACTGAAGTATGAAGAAACTGAACTTAATCTAGCAATTAACATTACCGCCTGACGCATGCCTCCCCCCAAAAACATAAGGATACTTAAATATAATACCTTTCATATATACCCAATTAAAAAACAATCTTATTTTTCACGACAATAATAATACTAACAAAGAGTATTTGGAGAAAAAGAACATGTTTGCAGCCAACATTTTTTTTTTTTTTAATTGTTGGACTGACATAAATCCTAAAACTATGATATCCCTGCAAGAAATGAGACCTTTGCTGTATTTAAGAATACAGATGTGAGTGTCTAGAAAGACATTATTCATGATCAACAGATCTAATTACTGGATGGTTATATACATCAAATATATAAAAATGTATGCTTTGCTGTGGTCAGTGGTTATTTGTATCAGTGAAATGAAAAACCCAACCCTAAACATAATTTACATTATGCTTTTCCAGTCATTTTGGACAGTAAAATCAATATTCACTAACATACACAACTGTCTCTGCAGCTACAAATCAGGACAGGTGTCACTTTTATCGAGTTGGTCATTTGACAATTAATTAGCGGCAGGCTCTATATGGTTTCCTGGAAATTCATTTGAGATATTACAACCCTTAAAGATGTAAAACATCTGGGCGGCTGTGGCGTAGTGGAGAGCAAGGTAGTTCTCCATTCAGAGGATCAGTGGTTCAATACCCGGCTTCGGCAGTCGATGTGTCCTTGGGCAAGACACTTAACCCCAAGTTGCTCCTGAAGGCTTGCCATCGGTGTGGACTGGATGTTGCATGAATGTTAGTTAGAGTCTGATGGTGGCACCTTGCATGGTAGCCTGTCACCAATGGGTGAATGATATGTAATATACTACTGACTGTAAGTTGCTTTGGATAAAAGCGTCTGCTAAATGACTGTAATGTAAAACAGATAATGTCTCCATGATGCTGTTTTTACTGTCTATGGTGCAAGTCATGTGGATGACATCAATCTAAACATGTTAAAACTCACGTGTTATGTTTATCATATTTAAAGAGAAGAGTCTATAGAAAGCAACACAGTTTTCATTTGTGAATGTATGCATTTGCATACAAACGTATGTGTGTGTATTATTTCGTTTTTTAAATAGTGAACTTACTTATCGCATCTTTTTTGAAAGTGTATTTAATTAGGTAACAAAATGAAAACACTATACATTATAAACACTCATATTGAAGCTGAGCTGTATAATATGATATATATAATTATATGAATACAGGAGGGATTTGACATTTCAATTCAGAACAATTAGAAAAGAACGGTTGTATAACTGTGTGCATGTTTAGGGCTCCCACACTCACTTTTCACCACAAACTGTTAAGGTGATATATTTGGGACCTGATTTGAGAAAACAGCACATATTCATTTGAGAAATGGAAATTAGGTTTACTGTATGCATTGTGTGATAGCCATGGGAAATAAATCCTGTATTTAGAATAAGCCAAAGCTGTCCCCTTTGGTAAACAGTATTTGTTATGTGCTAATGAAAAAAGTAGAGTAACTGAAATCCCTCTCATTTTTCAAAAGGCACTTGGGATTCCTGGGGTCCATTTTGTGAAGCTTTACCTGACTTTGTGTGATAGGCTGTATATCTTTTTTCCTTTGGGGCAGATTGGTAAAAAAAAAAAAAAGTGTCTAACTGTTGTGTGTGGTCCTGATAAAAGAAGATGAAAGGTGCAGGAGACTCTGTCCCAGGGTCTGGAGACATGAGTCTTGCTTTTTTCATTTACTCGCTCTGCAGCCTAAATTAAATTGGACAGCTGATCCTCCAGAGGGAGTAGTTCCAGGGTTTGATTTAACATTATATAAAAAGCAGCGACATTAATTATCCTGCTGGATTTGACCTTCACTTTGAAGTGCACGCGCACACAACACTTCACACATGTAGATGCATGGACACATACACAGAGACACACACAATGTAACACAAAAATCAACTGCATCCCTGTGAGGAGAGGCCAAAACGTCCTCGCTAGACAGTCCTTGCAAGTAAAGCTAAACCTAGCCTCGTGCACGCACACACACACTGTGCCCACAGGGCCCGTTCATCTGTCAAGGAGGTGACATCTTCAGATGAATTATGGGAGACGGTTGTCATCTTCTCCGGGGTCACATACGAAATGGCGAACCCGGGCTGTGGGCTCCCTCTCCTCGCACTATCACACGTCAGCCATTTTAGAGGTTGAAAGCCTCAATGGGGGACCAAAACGACCTCAATTAAACCTCCATTAATATTAATACATTTTGTCGTTTCACGTGAGTTGCCGCTAATTAAATGTGTCCCTGACTGTATAATGGGGGTCAGCTTGGGTCTCTTACATGAAGCTAATTCACCACATTACAGCCACCCAAAACACACTGGGCTGGTCTGGGCTCAAATCCTAAATACAGATAATGAAGAGTGCAGTCTTGTGCACCTTGTTGTTGGTAACAGTTAACACCTATTCAGCAAAAGGAGAGCTTTTTAATTGTGATCAGCCACTTTTTTTTTTTAATGCCCAGTAAGATTTATGATTTTCATTTCTATGCTCTGTTATGTGTGTAGGTGTCGCTGCATGTGTATAAAGGGAACGTATCAGCCCTTAGACGGCCTCCTGTTTGGCGCTGACCCAGTGTTTGTATGCTGCTACATTTCTACAACATCAACATTTATAAGACGTTTATGTAGAGGTTAATAAGTTTGCAGTGGATCAGCTCTTTATGAGCTCCTGGGCCTCAGCTCCATGCACACACATACACACACACACAAACATAATAAACACACCATAATGGGATTGTGGGATTCCTCAGATTGCACTCCCACTGGTGTCAGTCTGTACGAGCTCCAGAGCCGAGTGCTGCCTGGGAGGTTGGATTCTTCTGTTCAATCCTTTAATATCATGAGAGATGATTTGGTGTTGACCCGGGAGGTTAGCCAAACCTGGAGTGGGAGGTCAGATAACTGCCCTAGTTGTCCAATATAATCATATTTATTTTATTGCTTCAGGAAAAGCGTTCACTCCCACAGTGGATTGAGCTCTCTCGTTGCACTGTGAATTAAATTTTTGGACAAAACAAGATATTGAAACTCTGCAAATTGTTTGTGTAACGAGATTTATCCACATTGTTGTGTATTTTGACGATGAAGGTCTAAGCCACGCCACTGCTGGAAATGGCTCAACCGGAGACAGAGGACCGAACTCCATGGTGACCAGCGCCGGCGCCAAAAGGGCAATCCTCCAGAACCACAACAGCCCGGCTCTGATGCACGTGGAAGGAGGCAGTCAATTCGAACTTATCTGCAGAATTCCACGCTGGAAATAAGCGATAGTAATGCCAGAGCTTCTTTGTTTGCATGAAAGAAGCACGGGGACCGGGCAACGAGGAGCTGCAGCCAGTTTGACCTCCTAATGATGGACGGCAGCCAGAGCCCATACAATCACTCAGAGCCGGATTCCCACTGCAGGAGAGAGCAGGCATACTTTCTCTCCAAACACTCGCTCGCATTGCACATGTTCAGCCCAAACAAAGAGCCGCGCAGCTCTCTGCAGTAGCTGAGCCATTATTGTTAGTTTAGTCCAGCTGCACTTGGAATGACAGCGACCCGGAGCTATGGGGAGGATTAAAGACTGCGTTGATTCCTATACACCGTGTACCAGCTGCCAGAGAGGCTGCACAGCCGTCCCTTTCTCTCCTGCTCCCCCCTCATTCTCCGTTCATACGTCAGCCACATAAACATCCTGCCTTTTCCTCCTGTCTTACATAAAGGCCCCTCTCTGATTGCTCATCTCTCTTACACTTTCTGCTCTCCTTGCTGCTTTCTGCATGCTCTGTTCTCCCTCCAGACGATCGCCTGTGGCTCTCGCTGTCCAGGGAAATTATTATTTTTTTAATGCCCTGGCCTTGAGGGGTCAAAGTTGAAGCTCACCGGACTGTATATACGAGACCGGGTAAAAGCTGCTCCCTCTCCTCTGCGTGCTCGGCCAAGGGCAGGGAATGATATTTATACCGGCCCTGCAGTCTCCGTCCCCTGCACACCTACCTGCCACTGCGGAGGAAGGAGCATATTTGTGTGCTCATACATGTGTAAGGCAGACCCCGAGTGCCTGCAGATTGAATTAGGCTGCAGATCACAGTTGACAGGGCTGAGGCGGTCGTTGAGGGGCGGGGAACAGGCTGCTTTATGGGGTCACGGTCCTGTGGTTGGTGTAGGCAAGTGGTGGAAATGTCCTCTAGTTATAGATTGGCCTGTGGATGGAGGTGCAGAAACCTGGAGGGCAAAGTTCCCACACAAATTGTCAGAAAAAGAGTGTTTCTTAGAGGAATTGTGTGGCTGCGTTTCAAAATCATTACCGTGGATGTCATTTGAAAGAATTAATTAAAGTGCGAAAAGTTTTTTTTTTTAAATACTTGTTAATAAAGTGATAGAGCGAGAAACATGACAAATGATATGCAGTGACAACCAAAACAGTCAGGTCTGTAAAAATGAAATATTTTAATTGGTGGCTTGATGATTCATTTTTGCAATCATAAGAAAAACAAACCCAGAATGATGCATACAGAAGGAGCCAGAGACAGACTGCACACCAATCCGGAAAAAAAACAAAGTCTCTATCACACAGTTTTTAACACCTCTTTTAAAAAATAATATAACAAAAGGGAAAAATAAAAAAGGGGATGATGTTAGCGACACCTGGGTTGTTTCATTGTCACAAAGGAAACGCTGTTAAGACATCAGATATACATAGTGATGAGACATAAAATATTTGAGTATAGCTTTACAGCATCAATTCCTGGAAGAATTTCAGTGAAAGGATTTAGTTTTTCTTTCACACACTGTTCAGGTTATGGGGACTTCTATTTTTTAAGGACTGCTTCATGTCTGATGGTCGCTTAAAACTGAAACGCTGAAAATAAATCACTCTGAAGATAGAGAATCAGTTTTGTACATCTTTAACCACTAAAGCAGAGCCAGATATTGGTTTGGAGCCCAAGCGCAAGTCTGACTTTGAAAAAAAAGAGGTTGTGGGCAAAATGCCCGGAGCTGCAGTGATTTCAAAACTCCAGTTTCAAGAATACAATGAGGGGAAGTTAATACGAAACAAAAAAAAGGGAGATCTCTCGTCCCATATCCATTTGCGTTACTTTGAAGGCTACACAAAAAGCAGCATATTGACTCTGGATGCATCCCAATACCTTTCATCATCATCCCCCCCCTTGTTCTTCTCTCCTTCCCTTCATGAATCATCCCTGATTTGAAAAGAAGCTGATCAAATGGAGAGACACTGAGGATGCAGGGTGATTAGTTGAGGGTGGTGGGCGGCTAGATTGTTGGTTTCTCCTTCCTTCAGACGTAAAAAAAAAAAAAAAAAAAAAAAAAAAAAATCAAACAAAATCAATTGTTAACAGGATGCAACATATTAATTATCTTATTTAAAGGAGGCTTGCATCCTCCCATTGCCTCCCTGGATGACAACAAACCTGGACTACATTCATTTTAATTAACTCACGCTGTGACACGTCTTTTCCCACCTTTTACATTCTCCTCTCCGGCTTCTCATTCTTGGTTTTCCCTTTTATTGCTCTGATTTTTCTGCTTGTAGATAAGGTTGGAGTTCAATGACATTTCATGGAATATGAATTCAGTATTAAATTTGCAAATCCAATCTGAATCCTTTTTTGAATCCCTTATTGAAATATCCGTCTGTTTAGAGTCATAATGAACTCGAACTCAAAGATCTGTTATCACCTTTTGTTAGCCGAGTTGGCAGAAACACTTTACAAAGTGCACCTAACATGAGATTAATGTAAAAACAATTGAAATGTTGATTAAATGTATCTGGCACATTGAAATAAACAGTGGAGCTTATATACTTTAAAACCCATGTTTTGCAAGCAACTTGCTCCAAATGCTGGAAGTCCTGATACAGAACTATTAAAAGGATAATTTTGAAATACCATGGAAAAGTTGAAATGAACGTGATGAAATAATAGCAGATTCTCTAGAGAAGAAAACACTTTGTTGGTTTTGTTGAACTACAACCCACACAGTCCAATCGCAATTAAGGTGTTTTTTCTTTTCTCCAACAAACTATCTTTGGTTGAGTACAGACCAACTTAAGTTTTAGCCAAAAGGGAATTAATATTTCTTGGATACATCTTGTATAATTTATAATATGAGATCTCAGCACTCTGTACGTTACTTAATGAATCATTCAGAGAGTGCTTCCTAAATAAATCTAAAGGGAAAAGTCAGAGGGTTATTTTTTTTCTACAGTTATCCAGCAGCAGGTTTGCGTCTCCAAAGTGATTTTCTGACTGATAAAATGTTAACCTGGGCGCAAACCAGCATTTGAATCTGATATTTTCCACAGACTTCCTCTATAAATCAGTTGCTCAGGTCATGCCATCACAATTTATGAAAATATAGGATTTAAATGTTATTTTTTTCCTTAGCGGACACCTGTAGTGTCACAAAAATCCCTGCAGTTGCTGCTGGATAACTAATAAAAAAAAAACAAGGTTTGTGTAGGGATTGCTGTTTAACCGCATCACAGAGTAACGTACAGCTATTGAGGTCTCAAATGGGTCTACTTTCTGTTTGTCTTTATAACAGCCGAAAGATATACATGTGTTCTACAGAGCAGGAGGAGAGACAATACATTCAATGAGAGATTAGGTTAGGATCAGAGCTAAGCGAATGTGGGTATTTTACCAAGCGAGAATCAGCTTTTATTCCAATTATATAAAAAATAAAAAAGAAGCGTGAACTGAGCACTTGACAAATTAAAAATACCAAAGTCAAAATTACTGATTGGGTAACAAAACATGGTGTAAATGGATGAGCCGGCTGTCGTAACCCAACCCTACTAGTAGAATTTGCTGTCATGGGTAAAAAGACGTGTCACATGTGCAGTCCTTTTGCGCAACTACGTCATTGGGAGGAGACAAGAAAAACGGGAGAAGTAAAATGTTAAAGGAAAGGGCAGAGGGGAGTATTATTGGCTTGCATCTCTGCGACGGTCACACTGCTGTGACACGCTGTCGGAAGGGACTTTGTTGCCCCGCCCCTCCACCACCACCACCCAAAACAAAATGGCAAGATAATTGGTCATGGAACCTGTCATTCACAAAACTCATCAGGCATCCCTCTCTCAGTCAGGCACACTATTTACAAAGGCATACACATACGCCAATCAAAGGCATACTGTACATACTATTTACACGCACACGCACACACACACACACGAGTAGTCAGAGAAATTACTGTAGTATAATGCAGACGTAATATCTGGCAATAATTATGTTAACTATGATCCCAGTACATAGAGGCACTGCTACTTCGCCCCGCTCATTCTTCTGGGTAAAACCCGCCGCACTGATGAACTACCGGTCACCGCCGCTGTGTGTGTGTGTGTGTGTGTGTGTGTTTGTTGCCCTTTCAGCAGGTGGGAAGGAGGCTCGTTGTCGGCTCTTGGTCAGAAAACCCCCCTGAGAAATTGAAAATGCCACCCACTACATTAAAGGGCTCACTATCGCCATGGTGACCAGTAGTTCCACAACTCCCATCTCAAGCGTTTTATTTTTCTGAGTTTAGGTTTCCGAAGTGTTTGTCCCTCACACAGCACGGCTCCTGGCAACAACCCTGCAACAGACTCCCTCCTCCCCCCCTCTCCCTCCTCTCCCCGCCTTTTGATTTCTTCACACCTATGTGAGATTCGACTCTGTAATTGGCTGTCACTCTCTGCAGGACCGAGACACAAAAAAAAAAAAAAAAAAAAAGAGGAGGGAGAGGAGAGAAAAATGAAGTTGTTAAGCGACAGGCTCTTTGAGAACCTTCAACAGAGAAACAGGCAACGTCTCCCACCCAAGATGCAAGGCTTCAGTAATGGCTATGGTCCATTGTACATCAATCCGATCCATTAGCTTTGACTTATAAAAAAACAATAAAAATAAAGAAATAAAAGGAATCACTTTTCTTTAGGCAGCAATATTGGTCTCAGTGTTATTACAATTCCGCTTTAAAAAAGCATAAAACAAAAAGGAAAAATACAAATAAATCATCCTAAAATGAGAATGAGTCATTATTTCATGACCAAAAGCGTGTTCATGGGTAAAATGGCAGATTTTTTTTTAGTTTTTTTTTTTTAAGCAGAAAGCTTTATTACACGACTCAGTCCAACTTTTCTTTGCTTCTTTCTCTCAGGTTCAGTCTCTGCTGTTCTCCAAACGCTTTCTTTGTTCTCAGCCATTAGCATACTTTTATAGCAGTCCCAGTTCTTCTGAAACTGGAGTATCCAGGAAGTAGACTGGTCCTTTTGCGAAGAGTTTGTGGGAATTCACAGACTTAATTTTTATTTTTTCTCATGCTCCATATTAGGCCACAGAGAACGAGAGGAATAAAACAGGAGGCGGGAGAGATGCATGAGACGCTCGGCTGTCAGCAGTTCTTAAAAATATCTCTCCTCCACTCATTAATGATGACAGGAGAGACGGAGAAACTCAGAGGGGAAGGGAGGGAGAAAGGGCAAGCGGGTGCTAATAACAACTGGGCAAACCTCAATAATGTGAGCTGATGCAATCGACCAAGCCCAGGTCTCTATAGCAACCACTGCGACTCTCATTCCCGTAGCCCAACTCTCCAGTAAAGTCTGTTTGTCAGTCGTTTGGGTCTTTTGATGCAGGCGCCGCTCTGTGTGTGTGTGTGTGTGTGTGTGTGTGTGTGTGTGTGTGTGTGTGTGTGTGTGTGTGTGTGTGTGTGTGTGTGTATTTCACATTACATATGCGTGTCCGTGTGTTTGTTCTCATTCTGCTGCTACCAGCGGTTGATGATCTGGTTCATGTAGTCCTCTGTGGGGAGCCTGCTGCCCGCCTCCTCCGTTCTGCCTCCCTCCTCACCCTCCTCCCGCTCCTCCCTCTCCCCCTCGCCGTCCTCCAGTGTCGACACCGAGCTCTGCCGGCCGTGGGAGGGCCACAGGCTGACGCCCAGGCCGAGGCCTTGGTGGCTCTGCTGCATGTGGTTCTTGATGCGCTGCTGCCGCCTCTCCTGCTGCCTGGTGTACTGGTAGCGCTGCTGGAACAGGTCTCTGGCGTAGTCGTAGAGCTCCATGTCCAGTTCATTCAGCTCCTCTATACGCTGGACCTAACGAGGAGGGGAACAGATGAAATGTTTGGGTTTAGAAGAGGTAGAAGTCATGAAGGAACATGAAAGATAGGTGAGAAAAGAACAAAGTTTTAGCCATTTGAGACCAAATAGTTTCAGAATCTATGGAACTAAACTGAGGAACTAAAGTCTAAAGTCATATTCAAATGAATGAGAGGGCTAAAGTAGATCTGAACATGGCTTTAGAGAGTACAACCCAAAGGGCAGCCTCTTTAGAACCTGCGTGCGTTTATTGTATAGGAAGACACCTAGGGATCCTGAATTCCTCATAAGGGTCTTGGCTCCCTGGGGAACGTTCCTGCTGTGGCGCGCTCCTAATACATGACATTTGTTGTACAAAAGCTTTATAGGACTTCAAACATGAGAAAAGGGAACAGAGAAAGAAAGTGTGTTGGCAATATGAGGAGCAAGATAACAGAAACGTGTTTGATGTTCGGTGCGATGCGATGCAGCTGGGTCTATTGGCGTGTATCATCCGCTGTGTGTGTGTGGACTCAACATGGAGGGGGAAATGTGTTTAATTAAGACAATCCCTTTGAAATCTGTGATGGAGTGTTGGATTTCATTTATGAGACATGTGTGCCTCATCAGAGGGAAACGGCGTGCTGCAACAGTGCTGGAAAATTAGAGATGTTTGATCGGCAGCACGGGGGGACAGCGGCACGAAGCGAGGAAGACTGAACGGAGCTCAAGTCGTCACAAAGGCTTCATGTATCAGAGAAAAGGCGTCACATAATTTGGAAACCAGTTTCGATCAAAAATGACTCACTGGGACCTCGATGTGAAAGGGTATAAATGAGCTTTCAACCGTTTTGCAGGGGAGAGTAAAGTCAATATTCTTCTATTTACCTAAGAAATAATTAAATACTGTCATAGTTTCATGCAGTTCCTTTGGAAGCATATTATTTGAGCGCCAATTTTAAAAAACAAGTTTTCACTCAAAATGCCACACACAGCCTCCCCAACCTGTCAGACTTTTACAGAGTGATATTTTCTCATTTTTTGTAATAATAACCGCATAACCTTTCCACAGTGTCTGTCAGCAGGGGATATTTTATTTCTCTGGTTTTGATGTTTAAATCACCAGTCTGCTGTGTGCTGGAGGATTTTTTTTCTTTTGCTGGGAATTGAGCCTAAGAACTCCCACACTGGACCAATCAAAGTGTGAAGAACGTGTTTGAAGCTGCTGTTTTGTTTTCGTTTTTTTTAATGGTGACAGTCATCCCAACTCATTTCACAGTAATATAAAACCACTGTGTTCCTCTCTGTCTCTCATTTTCTAGTTTTCTTCTCTCAGATTATTTTCCATTTTCGAATATTCTTTCAATTTTCTAGTCTGTGAGTGAATGTGCCTAGGCTGCCATGTTTATTTTTTTAGAAAGTTGTTGGTTATAACATAGTATAAGAACTTGTTCTGCTTAGTGGTCCTAGTGGTTCCCAGTCATAAACTACCTGGTTCCCAACCTTTTTGTAAGGAATCAGTCAAAAAGGTTGGGATATACTGGTTTAATCTTCAATAATGCATTGGATTATATAAACATATTGTGGTTTTTTTTGTAAGATTTTACTATGTACAGTAACTAGTAAATATGTTTCAAATGGAGTAGTGGAGTAGAAGTATAAAGCATTAAAAAAGGAAATTCTCACGTAAAAAAAGACCTTTAATTTGTATTTAGTGTATGTACCTTGATACTTTCTTCCACTGACTTTCTAATCCATCCTTTCCTGTTGAATGGTTTTTTTTTCCTGCCCACAGAACTAAATCTACATGAGTTGACTGAGCAGCAGCACTAACCGTAGCGTTGTCCAAGTCCACCCCTGCAGCTCTGGTGCTGTTGTACTGCATGAAAGGCCTGATGAAGCGCAACCTGAAGGTCCGTTCGAACAGGAACTGGGTTTTCCTCTGGTACTCCGTCAGACCAAAGAAGGCCATGTCTCGTAGGTTCTTCTTGGCCGACTCCAGGAGAAGCTGGGCCCTCTTCTTCTCTGGAACCGTGGACATGTTGTAGCAGCCGACGAGGCTCAGGTCAGCTAGCATACGCACCTGTGGATAGGAACAGGAAGTGAAGGAGGTTATAGAAATGGGTGGATGTTTGTGTGAACGACCTTTTAATCAAGGACTTGTGTTTGAACTTCAGCGTCAGAAAGGCTTTATGAAAAGATTATAGAGCAGAACGTTTAAAAAAGGGACAATCAAACAATCAGGTGTTGCGTTGATGCTAAATAGAGCTGAAATGATGAAGAACAAAAAATGAACAGATAACTGATAATCATCTAACTAGGGCTGCAACTAACAATTATTTTCATTATCCTTTGTTATTTTACATTACATTCTCAATTAATCATTAATCATATCTACTAAAATAATCCATTCAATTTTACTTCTTTTCATATTACTATTTCATATTCTATCTTCTCCCATTAATGTCAAAGAAAATGTGTGTAAAAAAACAGCCACATTTGAGAAGCTGGAGCACAAAAACTTTTTTGGCCTTTTGTGCTTTAATTATGACTGAAAAAATGAATCAATTGAATAATTGAGTTGAAGCTCTAAATCTTACCAAGTTATCAAATAAAACACATTATGTAAAAATACAGATTCTCCATCATTTAATGTGATTTTATTTATTGATTTGTTTTATTATTAGTATTGGCCAAAAATAATTCACATTTTATTTTAAATAATAAGGAATTTTAATTAATCACCTTTCATGCACAGAATGCATAAAAAACAAAAATAAAGAGCAGATAATTTAAACAGTTAGAAGAAGTAAAAATGTTACACTTCACTTTGAGTTTGTTATTATGGATGTTTGTCTTTTTGCATTTACAATAATTTATTCATATCATTAACCACTCGCCTTACAGATTCCTTGATCAGGCATTGTACTAAAGCAGTTTTAACTCTGGTACATTTGTTCCAAAATGAGACATCACTTCATCACTGAGTGTATATTCTGTAGCTGTTGGACTACAGCGCAGGAGCAGCGACTGCATACTGATTTGGATTCACAAGAGTTCAACAGGAAGCCTCAAGAGTGAGTGTGTGTGTGTGTGTGTGTGTGTGTGTGTGTGTGTGTGTGTGTGTGTGTGTGTGTGTACCACATGTATAAGCCATGGGACCCTGAGTAATAACAGCCCCAGGCTCAGGTGAGATAAGCTGGCCAACACATTTAGTTGGGAGACTGAGAAAGCCATCAGAAAAGCAGGTGTGAATTTGAGGTGTTTATGGCCAGCAGGTGAACTCCTGACTGCATGCATGTAGCGCGTGCGAGAGAGAGAGAGAGAGAGAGAGAGAGAGAGAGAGAGAGAGAGAGAGAGAGAGAGAGAGAGAGAGAGAGAGAGAGAGAGAGAAAGAGAGAAAGAGTAAACTTGCATGTGTTCATCTCATCTTATACTTTTCACATTTTTTTGAGTGCAGTAAGTCTGAATTTAAGAAATGAAAATACAAGAACTTGTTTTGTTGAGAAATTAATATACATAGAATTAAATGGTTTACGAGTGTGTGGCTTTTCCATTCTCATTCATTATCTATGTGTTACATTTTGATTTCTTGTAGGAAAAATTCAGCTAGGACGCTAGGAATCCATTTCCTCTGCAGAGATATATTCCCTGTGGTGGTATTTTCCAATGGGCTTGGATGTGTGACAATGTCGGTGCTATGATCTGTTTGGTGAACAGAACAAAACTGTCAAGCAGGAGAGGAGTCAGGTCAGGCAAGGTGTTAGCAAGGTGGCTGTGATGATTGGCAGCATGATGGCTGAAATCAGCTGCTCTTTGATGTGTTACAGAGTCTTTGTACAAATAGCCAGGAGAAGCCCAAAACCAAAGTTGAATGGTTTAGGATCCGTGGCCAATTCTGTCTCATTTTTTTTTTTTTTTTTTAAACACAACTGCACTGGCTTCAGTTCAGAGGATTGTCAACAGGACAACCCTGCAGAATAATTTGAAGCTTATCGTGTGAGGTTTTTTATTGTTAAGTATCATAGCTACCGGTGTGGTTATATTGAGGTAAAGCAGTTTTCTCTGTACCTGTCTGTTGTTGGCCAGGTTGTAGGGACAGTCCATGAACTGCTGCAGGGTGCACCCCGACCAGTCGGAGCCCTCGTAGCAGGAGGGCAGCTCCTCGGGCGTCGGGGTCCGTCCATCGCACATGTGCAGGGAGGTTTTCCACGTGGCTCCCCGCTGCACATGCCGCCACTCGCTGAGGTATCGAGACACCGGGTCCCTCAGCAGAGTGATGTAGTAGAACTTCCTGTTGGGACGAAGAAAGAAGGAAAAGAAGAGAAGGGAAAGGAAAGTAGGGAGGTACAGAAGATGAGAAAGAGAGGAAATATTCACGTTAACAAATTATTGCGTGACTTAAAAAAGTTTCTTTGATATAAGCCTGATTAATTCATTTAAAATGCAAGAAAACATAGAATCCAGCCGGAAAGCAACCTATAAAAACAAGTTCATGTGTTAAATAAATCCTATTGCCTTTTTATTTTTTGTTTTCCTTTGGGAATGAGTCATTTCTTGATTGTTCAGATCAAGTGAAACATAGATGAGAGGAGTTAAAAGCTAAAAGTGCAGAGATAGTTCTTTCAAAAACACTGCATAATCTGTCATTCCTCTGTCGACCATGTGGTGGCACTGTTTACAACGCTTTACTGCAGCAGTTCAGTCTACATCCACAGAACTCAGTCGGAGGAAGAGGTAAAGACTGAGGATGACAAACTCAATACCATATTATCTGCATTTACTGGAAGCAGTTCTGTGATGCACAAAGTAAAATCCGGTCAGCTGACAGGAAGTCAAACTAGAAATAAGGAAGCAGAGGTGATGTCAGGCGGAGGGTCGGGTCAGTGTTTTCGGTCACGCGTTGCAGGAAAAGAAACTGCTGGCACAAGCACATCTCACTCTGCAACACACATCTCCACAACGCAAACATCCTAATGCCTCAGATTCTGAAACACACACACACACACACACACACACACACACACACACACACACACACACACACACACCACACACACACACACACACACACACACACACACACACACACACACACACACACACACACACACACACACACACACACACACACACACACACACACACCCTTCCTCTAAGTCTTAGGTTTGCTGTGAGAGATGACTCATTCTGCATATAAGATTTGGATGGGACTGTTTCATTTCAGAAGTGTGTGTGTGTGTGTGTGTGTGTGTGTGTGTGTGTGTGTGTGTGTGTGTGTGTGTGTGTGTGTGTGTGTGTGTGTGTGTGTGTGTGTGTGTGTAACGGTGCATAGCCCAGTTCAATGTCTCTCCAGAGGGGACACTCCCACCAGAGCGGAGACCTTTCCAGGCCTTCACACTCCAGCTAATTACTGCAGTCTAATCAATCAACACATCCTCATTAACAACACACACAGAACTTGTGTGTGTGTGTGTGTGTGTGTGTGTGTGTGTGTGTGTGTGTGTGTGTGTGTGTGTGTGTGTGTGTGTGTGTGTGTGTGTGTGTGTGTGTGTGTGTTATGTGCCTGCAGTGTGTCTGGCAGCGATGGTATGGATCTGTCTGGGCAACAGACACATGCCGCCGGTCAAAAATACACAAAGGCCCACACGCTGCCCTCCTCTCCTGGGCCTGCATCACGTCAGAGGAATGTTTTCAGGGAGAATTTTGTGTGCTGACAGGACTCCACGAAATGGCCCCGGTCCACACAATCCTCCTCACATATACACACAGACTCTCTGCTTCCATCTCTAAATCTTTGGCTTCACACTACAAAGCTCACCCAGTGAGAGAGGAGGGGTTGCTGGGTGAATACAAAGCCCCAAGTGTCACACAAACTAGCGGCAGTGTCTGGATATTAAAAAGAAGTGGCTAAACCCCCACCAAAAAAAAAACATAAGTCAGTGGCAACAGGGAGATCCTGGACAACAAAACAACTAAACCCCCTAAATCTAGCAACAGCTGAGAGAAGCACAATAAAACAACAAAACTCTAAATCCAGCAACGGCAAGCAGATCCTGACCTGGACAATAAAACAAACTAACCCCCAAAACAAATGTCATCTGGGAGATCCTGCGCAACAAAACAACCACACCCTGAATGTAGCTGCAGCGCGGAGAGATCCCTTCAAATGAAACAAATCGAGTAGCAGCAGAGGGATCATGGACAATGAAACGACTAAACCCTAAATCCAGTGGCAGCTGGGAGATCCCAGGCGATGAACCGAACAGACCCTCAATCCTGGGACAGCGGGGGGATCACAGCCATAGAAACAAGTATCTAAACTCCAAATCCCATCAACCTAAACCTCAAATCTCATCCCTGATCTAATCAAAATCAGGAGAGGGGAGAGGCACAGTCCAACTGGAGCCGGCAGAGACCGGGGTACATTATGGAGATTCCTATGATGACATTATCAGGATTCCTAACACTCCCCAGAGTGCAGTGTGCATTTTTTGGTGTGTGTGTGTGTGTGTGTGTGTGTGTGTGTGTGTGTGTGTGTGTGTGTGTGTGTGTGTGTGTGTGTGTGTGTGTGTGTGTGTGTACGCCTATTAAATCAGTGATGACATTTTCCCCCTCTTGGCTTCTTTTCTACTGAAATAACAGCGAACGGTTTGGCCCTCGCAACAGAGACGGGAGGAGAGAAGGAGGGAAAGGGTGAAAAAAAGAAAGGGGGAGAAAGAGAGGGAGAAAGAGAGGGGGCGGAAGAGAATTTCAATTAGTTTTCTAATACTGTGAAAGCAGTGAGGGCCCCGAGCCCAAGTGATTTATCAAAGTTATGGCTGCAGCTATAATGAAGGCTCAGGCATATTACCAGGGAAAATAAATAAATAACATGCACATAAACACACACACACACACACACAAATAAATGATCTTAAACGGCATGCCTGCCTGTCGTGTCTGCTGGGTCAGGCAGACTGCAGAACTGGTGCCGTGGAGACTTTCTCGCCTTAAAGCCTAATGATGTCTGGCCGTGTACTCAGATCCCTAGGTAATGATGATTCAACACACACACACACACACACACACACACACACACACACACACACACACACACACACACACACACACACACACACACACACACACACACACACACACACACACACACACACACACACACACACACACACACACACACACACACACACACACACACACACACACGCACACACACACGCGCTCCCTGCCTCTGAGCGGCACTTTTCTTTTTTCTTCACAGGTGATATTGCTTATAGTTGACGCATACGTGCACTTTTTCAAATTAACTTCAAAGCCAATACACAGCACTCAATCTCTCGCCGTCGAGGTTTCACACACACACATCGTCCTCCGGCTGAATGCAGGAATTTGCAGTCTGGGAGCAGCAGCTTGACGGTGGCCCTCTTGCAGACTACGTGTGATATATTTTTTACAAAACTTCCCCATAATGCCTTTTTTTTGTGTTTAATAGAAGAATACCTCTCAAACACCCATGCAATAAAACACTCAAAACCGCATTTATCCGGTGTCACACATTATGCCAACGGAATCTGTGCCGTTTAGAGAAGGATGATAAAAAAAAAAAAGCTAGTGTTTGGCAGGAAGAGGTGTGACGAAGCTTTTATCTGGACCACTGTGGGATTCGGACTGAACAAGGACAGTTTTGTCTTTTTTCTCTCTCGTTGTTTTATATTTATTAATTTTATTTTATCCCAATCACTATAACTGAGTAAAAAACTGAGGCTGTAAGGGGTATTTTTTTAAGAGGGTCTTTTCTCACTTTACCCGGTTTTTTTCTCGCCATCTCCATCATCTCTCGTGCACATCTGTGTGTTTACACGCTCTGTTAATAAGTGAGAATGAGCCACTCGGAGTGCTTTTTCATCTTGCCAAGAGCACAATTAATTAAGAGACAATACTTCTAGTAAAAATAGTTCTTCACCATTTTTTTTTTGGTATGACCATTGTCAAACTTAAAGGATAACGGAATAAACATCAGCAGCTTCAACCCCATAATGACCAGTTTTGTCCCTAAACAAAACCCTGGTGAGTAAGTGTGAGCTTGCTGAGCGTTATCAGGAGGAAACACATAGCGCCTGTGCCTGTTATGGTCCCTCAGAGCTCCGGGTAAATGAGCCCTTTGGCCTGCTTCCTGTGGGCCACAAATCACCGCTTTTGCAACCTCCACCTTCCCTCCATAACCTCTCTTCCCTTTCTGTTTAAATCTTTTCCCTTTCTGTCCCTTCCCCTACTTCAGCCCATCTCTTATTCTCGCCCCCGTCCATAGGTGTGTCTCCGCCTGATTACAATGCGTTCGCCCTTCTAGGAGGTGGTTTTGTTAAACTCTCAAACCAGAGCCGTTGAGTAACGGCCTTGACGGTGCACCGCAAATTGGGGAATGGTGAGGTTAAGGTCGTTCTGAGTTTTAGTTAGTGTTGTTGAAAAGTTAAAAACAGGAGAATGATTAATATGGGTTAGGTCTACAATTTCACATCCTCCGCTTACCATTTTTAGTAAAGGTTTCATGCAAAATTAAGAGTGTTTTTGGAAGCTTTCTTTATAAGAGAGGGAAGCAATAAGGGCAGAAGAAGTAATAGAGGCGGTTTGTGGCTGCAATACACACTAGAGATAGTTTTTTGAAAATGTTTAGATGTCGTGTTAAAATATAAGGTTGTGCTCATAGTATGATTTACCTTCCCAGAAAACACAAACACGGTGACGCGAACAGCATCCCTCTGTGCAGAGCAGCCATGATTTATTAATAGTTCACGGATGTTTGTTGAAACCAGATCCACTCAACAACACCGCTCTTTCCCACCTCTAAAAATGGCCCTGAACGCGTACAGCTTAAGCGTAAAAAAAGAAGAAAAAGAAACTCCACCTCAGACGTAAGGAGACCTGAGAAAGTTTAAACACACACACAGAGATGCACAGTGCTAGGAAAGTGAGACGGAATTAACCAGATGACGGAATCAAATAAAATAAAAAAAGATTACAAAAATAAGGTTTAAGGTTTGTGGCAGGATGTCTGTGTGTTTCACGGGTTGGTTTAATAAATTACTGCCGGATGCAAACAAACCATAACCACAGACATTTTCTCACATTTCTAAAAGGGGTCTGGGTCAGTGCGTGGTATTGAGAATCAGTTCTGAATTGGAAAATAAATAAATAAAACCAAAGGATTTGTGGAGAAATGCCTTTACTTCTTCTTAAATGTGATGGTGGTGTTGGTCAGAAAAATAAGTGGCTTAATATTCGTCTTCATTGTTGTCAATAAACATGTATGGCGTCTGTCACAATGGTGGACCGGAGCTAGCACGCAAGAAGTGAAAGTCCTAAATCTACAGTTTCTTTAACAGATTAAAAATGTTTTAAGTTAACTGGTCGTGGCAACCGTGATAAATGAAAATGACATTGGTGGGATGCAAACCCCATTCGATGCTGAATGATTTTATATACAACAGAATTCTATTCCAAACCCAACACTTTTCCTTGGAGTACAGCATCAGTGTGTGTTTCTATGTGTGTGTGTGTGTGTGTGTGTGTGTGTGTGTGTGTGTGTGTGTGTGTGTGTGTGTGTGTGTGTGTGTGTGTGTGTGTGTGTGTCGTTTAACTTTCAGGGAAAGCCCTGGAAGTCCTGACCAGTGTGCCCTCACTCCCTTTGCTTTCAGAGGAATGTCCCTGTGGAATGTGCTAGCTGTAAATGCAAAGGAACCGTGTGTGTTTGTGTGTGTATGTGTGTTTAGAGAAGGGAGAGTGAGGAGCAACAACATGTCAGGACTTGAATCTCAATAGACTTCCACTGAGTCCTTCGTGTTCCATTTTAGCTGTTACACACGTCATCATTTGGCCACTTGATTGCACACACACACACACACACACACACACACACACACACACACACACACACACACACACACACACACACACACACACACACACACACACACACACACACACACACACACACACACACACACACACACACACACACACACACACACGTTGCACCGGCCTCCTGCATTAGACAAACAATCAGACATGGTTGTGAGTGAGTTGAGCCGAGTTGTTATTCTGTCCCTCCGTCTGCAGCACAAAAATCAACGGTGACCTCTGGAGACTAGACTTCACCCTTCGTCCTTCCTCCTAATCCTGTTCTCCTCTCCTCATCTCTACATTCGTCATCTCATCCTGTGTCCACTGTGTCTTTTGTTAATGACGCATTAAGACAGACAAAAATAGACCCTCCAGGTTCAGCCATGCTCTCAAGGCATCTTCTCTTCCTGCCCTGGCTCACTATCTCTCTCCCCCTCTCTCTCTCTCTCTCTCTTTGTTAGTCGATCAATAACAGCCTCAGGATTCAGACAGCCGGCCTTGGTAGTTTTGGACTTTAAACACAGAAGACGTACGAGAGACAAGTGAAAAAACAGAGAGTAAGAGAGAAGACAGTGGCGACTGTGTTGGAAAAAGAGGGGACACAGAGGGGCCACGCTGGAGAGAAGCAGACATCCAGGAGATTGTGGTTCAATACGAGAAAACTTGTGGAAATTCTTTGTTCTGCCTCAGCAAAGAGAAATCATGTTGTGCCAAGAAGTTATGGTTTCCAATTCTTTTCCATTGCAAGTGTTCACATTTTCTATATATCATAACACCCTGACGCAGATTTGCAGACTTCTGGATGCAATTTCATATGCTCTGTGCTGATGTGGCCGAGCAATGGGACTGGGACAAGAGGGCCAAGTCTCGTTTTTACAATGAAAGGAAATAATATGCAACAATTACAACTGGGGCTGCAAATTATAACTTTTATTATTGAATAGTCTATCAAATGTAAAGTAAAAAGAAACTATGCTAATCACAGTTTTCCTGAACCAAAAGTGACTCAAATTGCTTTTTTTGTCCAACTGAAAGTTAAAAACCAAAAGCTATTTAAAAGCAGAAAATCACCACTATTAAAAAGCTGCCATCTGGGAATATTGACTGAAACTATCAATAAATCATCAAAGCGGTTGCTGAATAATTTTCTGTTAAAAGAAATGTTTGGTTTTTTCTTCATTTTATGCAACTTGAAGATATCCCTGTGGTTCAGGGAAAAAGTAATGGGCATTTTTGCTGTTTTGACATTTTAATTTACACATAATGGTGAATTGATTATTGGAAAAACAAAATGCTGCCATTTTCATTCCAACAGTCAGTCAGCAGGGACAGATTAAATAAAGCAACTGTCAACATACAAGACAGTTTACAATGTTATATCTGTTTATAATGTTATATCTGTTTATAATGGGCAGGTGAAGGCTGTTCCAGTCAATGTTAATGTTGGAATCCTGCTTAATGGACTCAAATAGCAGTGTGGCATGATTTATGATTTACATGCGGCAGCAAGTAACATATTCAATCATTAATGAATCTGAAGATTATTGTCTTGATTGATGGCTTGGTCTATAAAATGTCAGACATGTGTGAAAAATCTTTTATTTTTATGATCATAAATTCGAAGCTCACGTCTTTAAATGTCTTGTTTTGTTATTCAGCTCACTATCATGGAACACGATGAAAAGCAGCTAATTCTCACATTAAAATAGATGGAACTAGATGAGTTTGCAAACTTATCATCAGGTTTAGATTGAAACAGCATCAAGTCAAGTTTCTTAAATTCTGGTAAAGACCCAAAAGAGGAGCTTGTTATTGTGGCTGTGTACAGCACAATTTCTTCAGCATGTCTCAGAGCCCATGCAGATTCTGTCAAAGTATTCAGGCAGAATATCGCATGCAGGCGAGCTCCTCTCTGCATGCAAGGTGCTTTCCGCAAAAAATGCAAGTTGGCAATGCAAATGAGAGTTTCTGTTCTCCCGTCACTAAAGGAACGTGTGAAAACTTAGCTTTCACCGTGAGTGCAAAATATCGCATGGCTCACTGCATTTCAGCAGAAACAAAACCTGCGTTCTTTCCGTGATAACCCGACAAAGATAAGAAGCAAACGGGGGAGAAGAAGAGTGACTCGGATGGAAGTGGCCCAGCTCGAGTTGGACATTACAGTACAGGAATGGACAAAAACAAAGAGAGGGCAGAGGGAGAGAGACACGGGGAGGGAATCCCCTGAGTGCAAAGCTATGTTCAGCAGGAATGTTCTGCCGCCTGTTCTCTCATGTAACTTGACTGGCAACAGCCCAGAGAGCTGTCTGACACCGACAGAGAAGGAGGGAGAGATGTGTTGAAAAAAAAAAAAAAAAGATGGATTGGGTGAGAGGGAGACGGGTGGGAGACAGGAAGGATTGCGCAAGTAACCACAGATCATTTTTCATGTTTTCACAATTTTAAAGTTATGTATCCCTGACAGTATTGGGTGATATGACGACATAAGATGCACTGCCAGGAGATGTACATTTTTCTGCTGTCAAGAGATGTTGCAGTGGTATTCGTGGTTCATATCTCGTTATCTTCTCTGAATGTATTTGGCCGTCGTTGGCCAAGCTGAAAATCGATGAACAGGACTGCTTCTGTGGCGATTTTTATTGGATTTTAATTTCTAACTATCAAATATTGTACTGATTGTTTTCTTGATTATTCAATGAGTTGTTTTGACTGTAAAATGTTAGAAAACAGTATGAAAGCCCTAGGTAAAATCTTAAAATTGCTACAATCCAAAATCCAAAATGTTCACTTTAAAATCATGTATAACAAAGTAAACCATCAAATCCTGAAACCAGAAATTGTTTGATGCTTTTTGCTTGGAAACACGACTAAACTTTGTAACTAATTCTGAGAGAAGTTGCCGATTCATTTTATGTTGATTCTTCTGCTTCCAATGGATTAACTGGCTAATCGCTTCAGCACTGTACTTTCTCATATTTTATATCCCTGACATATGAAACATTTTTGGTTTCAAGCTTTTTGATTCTTTGCCTTTATAGTGTAGCTGCGTCCCAAAGTAATAAAGGAGCCATTATGAACCAGATTTGTACATAAGGACTATAATAAGAGTGTTAAGACTGTGTGAAAAAAGGAGTCTTGGCAACTTAAAGAAACACTGCACTGAGACAAATACAGTAAAAATGTATGCAAAATACCATCTGCTGTAGTTTCCTAAGACAAACAGTCCCGGTTGGAAGTGTGAACCCGGTTGCACGAAATCCAACAGTAACCAGCAGAGTCCATTTTCATAATCATGCAGCTCGAAAAAAGGAGATGAGATACGAGCCAGAAAATGAGAGAAATGGAGGTGGAGCTTTAGGTTGTTCAAGGTAAGACAAATCAACCTGCCAGCTGCGTGTGTGTGCACGTTTGTGTATGTGTACAAATTCCCTTCCACTCTGAGTCATATCCATGTGCCTCCTTGATACCGAGGTCAAAGCAATCACTTTGTTAATGTGCTGACATATGGACATGCTGCACTCGCATTACCCCACCCAATCCCAGCACACACACACGCACCTGCACAGTATGACATAATCCCTGCTGTATGACGATGATGTCAGATTATTGATACGTCCCAAAAGGTCATTTAACACAATGAAGAGAAATCATCAAGAGTGAAGAAGGGGGAGGAGGAAGAAGAGGGGAGAAAAAGGAGGAGGAGGAGGAGGAGGAGGACATGGAGCAGGGTTTGGGGGCAATTAAAGGGCTGGGTAACGAGGCTAATGAGTAGACAGGTGGCCCCATTACAGCAGCAGCCGCACACATTCATTAGCACACACGCACTTGCAAAACCTCCCCTCTGGCTGGGATTAGTGTGTGATCGCGAGTGTGCGTGCGTGTGTGTGTGTGTATGACCCCCCCACCCCGTTTCCCCGTTAATCAGTCGTCACATACGAGAGCGGAGGCAACAGCGTGTTTCTGTGTGCATGTATTGTGTGCGTGTGTGACTGGAGGCGAGAGTGTGAAATCGGAGTGATAAGGCAGTTAACATTCAAACCTCCCCACCTGCCCTGTGCAACCCCACTGACACACACACACACACACACACACACACACACACACACACACACACACACACACACACACACACACACACACACACACACACACACACACACACACACACACACACACACACACACCTCGATGCTAGTTTCTTTCACTCTTCTCTTCGCTCTCCACTCCAGCGCTACATCTGTATATTATGTGTGTATGTGTGTGTCAAAAAGAAGGCATTTGTTTGTATGAACAGGATAATGCGATATCGCTGAGCCAGTGGTGGCAGAGAATAGTATCTGTGTGTGTGTGTGTGTGTGTGTGTGTGTGTGTGTGTAAGAGGGAGAGAAAAAGGCAGGAGGCAGAAGCAAGTCTCTGATTTTTGTTTAAAGAAAAATACTCTTTCAAGGTAGTGTCAAGTGTTTGCCCAGGTAAGGAAAAGGGGGAAAAAAAAAAACAGGCTGATGTGGCTGTAATTACACAGACGGTATGGTGATGATTCACGTTTACCCAGAGAGCTCAGCAGATGCAGAAAACAAACACAAAGCAGCAGAGTCACATGAGGATAACTCTCAGTCTCTGGGTATCCTTGAAAAGTGGAGAAAAGTCCTAGAGGTAGGTTAGAATAATTCTTGAGCAACCAAGACACAAAGAAGCACAAAGAGTCTGGTTGGGAGAGAGCCAGCGAGGGAGAGAAACAAGAAGAATGGAAGACAGCGAGGTGGTGGAGAGGTGGAGGCGAGGTGAGGACCTGGGGAAAAAAAGCAAGCAAGAAGCTGCTAAAACTGACATTTAGGGGGGGGGGATACGTCTGCATATCAATGGAGCTAGCATGGGTAGTGGTGGTGCTTATTATCTATTGACAGGGAAGGGAGAGAGGGGGAGACAGAGAGACAGCGCCAGGAGGCCAGTCAGTCACTCAGTCAGTCAGTCAGTCAGGCCCAGAGACAGGCCTGGGGCTGGATTTACACTCTCCGGTCCAGGAACTGCAACCTCACCCTTTGGGGAATAGGAAGGGAGACAATTGGCTCTTTAAGAATGGAGGGAAAACGTGTGAAGGGAGAATGAGGAGGGGTGAGTATGAGTGATGCATGTGTGTGTGTGTGTGTGTGTGTGTGTGTGTGTGTGTGTGTGTGTGTGGGGGGGGGTGTGAGGGGTCCTCCAAGCCCAATTAAGCCTTACTGCATGTCGGAGGGCTGTGCCAAACATGCCCCACCTGTTTAGAGGGGGCCACGGGGCTAATGAGCACTGCCTGGAGGGGAGAATGGTATGAGAGCGAAAGAGAGGGAGAAAAATGGGAAAGAAAATTCCAGGGAATTAAAGAATAACGCTGACATTCCCCAGTTTTTTGGTCCCCGTGCCTTCTCCCTCTCATTATGCGGCCGCAACTCAAGAGACACAATGTCAGAGGGATTTCACAGCTAAAATTAGCCTTTGTTATCATATGCAATCATATGGTACAGGCTGGATACATGTGACAGGGCGTTGCACCAACACACACAGAGAGAGAGAGAGAGAGAGAGAGAGAGAGAGAGAGAGAGAGAGAGAGAGAGAGAGAGAGAGAGAGAGAGAGAGAGAGAGAGAGAGGCTCTAATCAGTCAGAAAAAAAACAAGCAGCCAAGTAAATGAAAAAGCAGAAATGGGTAGAGGCAGGAGAGCAGGAAGAAGGGGGCATAATGAAATAATAAGAGCCAAATATTGTGCAACAGGAGCAACAACAGTTTTTTCGGGACAGAACGTCTCTGTGTTGTGTGTGTGTGTGCGTGCGTGCGTGCGTGCGTGCGTGCGTGTGTGTGTGTGTGTGTGTGCGTATGTGTGTGAGTGAGTAAGTGTGTGTGAGTTGGGTGAAAGAAGCCCATTGTCTCGCAGTGTAATTCAAGCTCACAGCCTCAGCTTTGCCTCAAATGAGCTGAGAGGCTGTGGCATCCATCCTTCCTTCCTTCCTTCCTTCCTTCCTTCCTTCCTTCCTTCCTTCCTTCCTTCCTTCCTTCCTTCCTTCAGTCCTCATTTACTCCTTTCTCTACTCGGTTCACACAGACTCAATTTCTTCTGAAAGGAATAGTTCGACATGATGAAAGATGAAAAGTTGACCACTGTCCTCTCTGTATGTTAACTACGCAGACCCAGCCAGTTATCTTAGCTTAGCATGAAGACGGGATACATGGGAGAACACTTGTCTGGATCTGTCTAAAGATCACTCCGAAAACAAACTAATTAAACACATCCTGTGTTTTTATTGATTCCTTACGGAATAAACAACGCTTTAGAGGTGCTGGAAGGCGCATTTTGTTACTTTGGCGTGAGCAGAGCTAGCCGTTTCTCCTTGTTTCCGGTCTTAATGCTAAACTAAGCTCACCTAATACTGTATGTAGTCTTATATTAACCGAACAGATACGAGAGCGTTAGGAATCAGCAACTCTTTGCAAAAAAGCAAATAAACATATTACCCACAATCTTGAACAGTTCTTCTAATTATCCATTGACCACTGGCTTCAAACAAACTAACATTTACACATTAGGTGACCAGAGCACCGAGAGGAACTTAATTGCTTATTTGATTCTTTCACACTACATCACACAAACACATATATACGCCAGCAATCCACACACACACACACACACGCACACGCACACGCACACGCGCACACACATAATCAACTGGCAGCTGCTAACCCTGAGATTAAGGCCAGTGTGACAGACGAGATTTCAGGCTACATCTGTGACAGAGAGAGAAAGAGAGCAGAACAAACGCTACAACAAACGGAGAGGAACATGCAGCTAACATGCACTGAGCAGCAAATTGTTACTGGCTAGTGGAGAGGAACAAAAAAAAAAAAGGGGGGAAGAAGAAAAGCGATGGAGCCACGCACCATCTGTTGGGTGCATATCGACTGCATTCAGAGATTCAAAAAGACCATTAACTCCACACAAAATCCAGCATAGACGACAGAGGACGAGTTAAATGCTCTTATCAAACAACCTTTTAATAGAAATTAGAAAAGAGGAGATGTTTGACCGGGGATAGATGCAAAGTCCCCTTAATGATTCTCTATTTGGCTGAAAAGAATAAAAAGGGATTTAAAAAAAATGAAAAATCAGATGTTGTGTTTGCATTTGATGCAAGCAGCCTTTTAATAAAGGAACCTGGCCTTTGGTCATAGCTCAAATTGAATTAGATCTCCATTTAGCCTGCCACAAACAGCTCTGCTCCGCCTGCACCCATGTTCCCCTTTGCTCTCAGCTCTCTCCCCCCTTTTCTCTCATCTTCCTCTTCTTCTCTCCTTCTTAAACCATTACGAATGACACCGAAAATAATTGAAATGCCTGCTCAGTCCTCCACAGAACTTCAAAACCTGCTTTTCAAGAAAAAGACATGGGAAAAGGGAAGGGAGAGAGATGGAAGGAGAGGCTGAAAAAGAAAAGTGAGGAGTAGAGGGGAGATCTTTTGGGGGGGATGAGTTGCTCATTGATATGACAATTTGATTTTCTGGGCTCTGGTGTGAAGCAGCTTAAGGGGGCATCCCTCTATTATAAGGCCTGTGGCATCTAGCCTCTCCGGCTCTTCAGCGCACACCCTGCATGTGGGTGTGTGTGTGTGTGTGGGTGATTTGTAAGCTGGTGCATGTGTGCCTCTAAGTATGTGTTTTCCCCCGCATGTGTGTGTGCGTGTGTGGACGTGGATGTGTGTGTGTGTGTGTGTGGCAGACTCTCCCCTGAGTTTTCCAATCTGGGGATCACATGCAGGGGAATGTGAAGTCGGAGCAGCTGTCGGCCTGGCAACGCTCCTCGCCGACCAAGCGGGATAGAAACTTACCAAGCATCAACACCCCGACATTCAACACAGCAGAGGACAGGGTCTGTGCAGGGTGTGTGTGTGTGTCTGTGTGTCAGCTTTAATAACCATTCATGTTGTCAGTAACTATTAGGCATTTAGCTGAAGACCCCACCCAGAATGAATGAGTCAGAATCCAAAAGCAGGATGAATGTAAATGTTGTTATTTTAAGCATTTTTAACATCAATAAATCAGAGCTAAATTAATTTGGAGCCTGGCAGCCTCCGTCGGCATCTACAGTGAGTGCCTTTCACAATTTGTGCCACCTGGTTGGATTTGGCATGAAATATGCTCGTTTTGCCTTATAGAACGAAGCTGGCATAAGGCTGCTGTTCCTCCGGCACAAACTGAGCTCAAGGTTTGGGATGTTCTGGCAATGCAAGACGAATGACATGGAAAAACAACAAGTGAAAGGCTAATGGAAAAAATATACATCACAGCTGACATGTTTATCTTATCCACTAAAAAGAAAGTAAACAGAGGCCGCGGGTCAAAGCCAGACTCTGCTCCTTTGATAGAGGCAAGATATATTGAAATAAAGTCAATAAATATTCCTTTTAATGGTCATCTATAATAGATTATTTCTATTTTTCAGACAGGAACAAAATCAGGTGTATAAAGGGGGCTGGAAAAGGACGCAGCATGTGCTTGTAATGGAAGTCTTTAAAATGTGTGCAAAGTTATAGATCAAAAAGACGTGTGGGAACATTTGGCCTCATAAACAAGGCTAAAGGATATTTCAATAGTTTTGGTTTTTCATAGTATCACATAAAGGAAGTCAGACGGGGTGAGAAACACAAGCAGCCGGGTTTTAAACAAATCCAAAGGTTTGCCATGTTACTGATAATTAAGGCAAATAGTTAACTTCTCTTTACTTTTTCAAAACTGTCTGTTGCAGCACATTTTACAGAGCATGTTGTCCAAAACCAGACACAGTACCGGTTTGATCTGGGTTGATGTGTTTTCTACTTTCAATTTGGCAAAACATCACACGCTGTTTGTGACACCTTGAATCAACGGAAAATACCGCAGAACAAAAGAAGTTTCATGTACACACCGACAGCATCGGCAACAATAGAAACTACAAAAAAAAAAAAAAAAAAAAAGCATATTTAGAAATATCTTCTCATGACTGAATCCAAATGTAAAATGGTTCTTACGTCAACAGTATCTGTCAAGAAAACAAACAAGTTAAACAAATGTAGTAAATGTTGGTTCAGACCCATCGAGGTTCCCAGTAAGCCGTGACATGGAGCGCTCATGCACGATATGATGAACTGTAATGCAGTTGTTTTTAATGGTATTAGTTACACCTGTGAATTCCTGCTAAGACAATTCAAAAGGTCAGCCGTTGCAAGGCTCTATAAAGATTCATCATCATGCCACCTGAGCTCACCAAAACTCAGTGTAAGCGTGTTCCCTGCCCTTGCCCCTATGTTAAACACAGCATGCCAGCACAGCTGATGGAGCAAAAAAAAAAAGACCTACATCGTGGTTAAACTTTGATTTAAACCAAATATTGTTTCTGTAGTTCAGTAAAATTACTATTGATATTATGGGTACGCTTACGTTCAGTTTTACCTCAAATTAGACCTTGTTTCTTTCAATGTCAGGATTTGTGTTGGCATCGTCGGCATGTACCCAGCAATTACCTTGATGAGTACAGTGTTATCACAACACAAGAAAATTATGGCCAAAACTACGCAAATTATACCAAAGTTGTATTGTATCGCACAAAGGGTTGGGCGTTTAGCCATAATAGCAAAGTCACAGAGCAGTCAATGGAATGTCTGCATAACCGTAATACTATGAGTGTATGTATGAGTGGGTGTGTGTGAGATTATGTTGCAGCACATCCTACCCTCAACAAGGCTAACAATACAAGACTCTGTCTCCTTGGAAGATATAAGCGAGTGTTTGGGCAGAGGATGATATGTAATTAAATTCACATGCCCAGCCAGAAGGAAACACGTAGTGACGAGCACATGTGCGCATGCAGGCACACGAAACACACACACCGATAAATGAAAAGGGGAGAATCAGGGTGAATCCGAGTGAATCCCAAACAAATCCATGGATCAGATACTGTGGTAGGGGGCGCCGGAGGGAAAAAAATAAAAAGAGAGAGAGTAGAATGTGTGTGTGTGTGTGTGTGTGTGTGTGTGTGTGTGTGTGTGTGTGTGTGTGTGTGTGTGTGTGTGTGTGTGAGAGAGAGAGGATTGTGTCTCAGGGTCAGAGTTGGAGTGTGGATGTTCTTGCTCTGTGCACTAGAAAGAGACTGAGTATATTATGGCTGAAACTCACAAGAGACCATGTGCCAGGGGAACAATACACTATGCAAATGAAGCTCCTCCATATGGTGGGAGTCAACGGAGCGCTCGTCACACACACACACACACGCACGCACGCACGCACGCACGCACGCACAGAAACATGTCTACACTGAAGAGCCAAGTACTTTCCCTCATTTTCATGATAAATCTGCAAAGCCATGTAACAGCTATCTCTGCGAGGAAGAAAAAAAAAAAAAAAAAAAAAAAAAAAAAAAAAAAAAAAAAGGATGTAGACCAGAGGAAAACAGAATGAGAGGACAGAAGATGGATAGGGTGGGAAGAGGCAGACGCTCAATAGAGGAAATAAGAGAAACCAGCCAATACTGTCTTCTGCTCCTCCCGATTAGCATTCAGTAGGAACCGGAGGAAACAGTTAGCAGTCGGGGCCCTTATCGGAGACGGCCTGCATACCTCCCACACTGGGTCACCGTGCTGAAAGCTCACCGTGTCTTCCCCCCTCCCACATGTCTTCCTACTGCCTATTATCTGTTAATCCACCCACACTGGTTCATCCCAGTGTAACAGGAAACATTATTAACTGCTGTAAAAAAGATCGACCTCGAGACTCGTAGGGAAAGCTAATCGGACAAAAGCCCGCAAGACAAGTCTGTTCATCTAGCCCACGCCGAGTCGTCTCGCCTGATAGTGAGGCCGGTCTACCTACACAGTGCTTTGGTCGCCGACCTCTTAACTTCACAATCCATCTCTAAGGGGAGTGATGGCAGGACGGAGGGATGAGGAAGAAATAAGGATGGAGGAGTAAAATATAGACTCCTGGAGAGGTCAAGCATGGTTCGGTACTGAGAACATGTACCAAAGAGATGCTTCTGTAACAGAGGGAACCCTGTACCCAGTACTATATTTTGTAGTATTTAACCTCCAGTCTATGACCAGCAGCTGGCAGAAGCTTCAAACTTGCAAACATAAATCCTTGTTAAAAGTAAATAAAACCATCTGTTGGAGTTGGAGGTAGCCACCACTCCCCAGCTGGGGGATAAATTCCCCCTTTTAAACTCTTCCCCCCTTGATGGTCGTACAGCGGGAGAATGTTCCACTGGAATTGTGGATTCTGTGTTTGGTTTGTGAAAAAACGGTAAGCAGCAGCGGTGGAATGATGATCCTGTGATTTCCCCCCCGAGGCCACATCTGCCCTCGGTGAGCAGGCCGCCTCGAAAAAAAAAAAAAAAAAAAAAAAAAAAAAAAAAAAAAAAAAAAAAGCCCCGTCTGACATTCCTGGAGCATTCGGCCAGCATTCATCAGCCGCTCCAAGACCCCTCCTCAATACCCCCACACGTCCCTGCTGTGTATGACTCTCCCCCTCCATTGCACTAAGAATCTCTGAAGCTAGATCCAGAAATGTCCAGAATGTGTGCCGTGAGACTTGCCAGAGCCTGAGCCTGAGCGTGATCCTTCCCTCCTTCCCTCCCTCCCTCCCTCCCTGCAGCACCGGGGTCATTGTTCAAATCTCTCTGTTCATTCCTCATCCATAGCTCACTCCATCTCTTCTCTCTTTCCTCTACCTCTGCGGGGATTTGCGGCTCTCTAATAGAGGCATCTACCATGTCCCACTCACTGCTGGAACAGCTGGAGCTGGGATGCGTGTGGAGCGCTGCCCATTGTGTGTGTGTGTGTGTGTGTGTGTGTGTGTGTGTGTGTGTGTGTGTGTGTGTGTGTGTGTGTGTGTGTGTGTGTGTGTGTGTGTGTGTGTGTGTGTGTGTGAGAGATCGGGCGAGCACAGATGAACATCTGTGCTGAGAAGAGCGATGGGAAATGATGGTGCGAGCGCCTAAGCCAGGAATATCTGTCACACTCTGACATATCAACGCGTCCGACTGCATGCGCACACGAGCACGCACGCATGCATGCACGGCTGAGGCTGGCGTCGCTCAGACACGGCGACAGCCACCGAAACACGGCGGCGGCGGCGGCTCCGGGTTTTTATCACACGCCATAAATCACCCATCTTCTAATTGTCCCCGACTTCCCTGGTCTCTGACAATCTGCTCCTTGACAACCTGCCCATATAACTGACAAACGGTGCCCTCGACAACCGTTGTCCTGGGTAACCGAGGGCGTTTATCAGAGGCCGCCATCCCCTTTTTGGAGCGGTTTCTTCTGGCAAACCCCTGAAAGTTTGATAAGGTGGAGGTGGAGACGTAGCTCCATATTTAGCCACAGCTGTCAAACTCTGATTTAGCACCGCAGGTAATTGCACCGAGTCACAGCGGCGCAGGCGGGGAGTGAGTTAGAGGTGTGGGATGGAAAGGCGGGGGGAGGGGGGGAGAGGCTAAATTATGCTGAATAGCGCTGTGGTGATATCCCCCCTTTGCTGTTGAAACAATGCATCGCCGCCAACCACTTTTCATTGAGACAGCAGCATCAAAGCAAGAATAATGGATCCTCGCAGAAACCTCAGCTCGATAGTGGGAGAAACAAAGCTCTCATTGTAATCTTAGGCTCTCTCCCTCCTCTTGTGCATTCATTCCAGTGCTAATCCTTTTCACATTACTTTGACTCTACTGTAGGCCATTAGAGGATGAGAATTAGGATCCTACTGTAGATTTCTAATCTGTTCCTTTGCGTTCGGCTCCCATGTTCAATCAGCGTTTGGCAGGAGAATTAAAAAAAAAAACACGAGAAAACTATAGAGAACTTAGAATGATGCATCAGAGCCATACACGATTGTTTATTGGGAACGAACTATAGCTGAGTTAAATCAAATATCAGACGAGAAAATACGGTATTATTTTGAAGCCTGATGCAATGACACCTATGGCATTTAGATATGCATTTAGTTTCTCTTGCATTTTTGTTAGTTTAAGGTTTAAAGTTAATTCTTTCTCTTGGAAACAGCACTTGACAAAACAATGTCACCTCAAGGTTGAATTTGTTGTTTTGGAGCTATTAATCATATCACATGATCTCAACGCATTCAAAACAAAGGCATGGATTTCCTTTTCCGCTTTAAAACAGTCTGTGCTGCAGGTCTCTGGCATCCAACTGTAATTATTCCTCACATTGTGAGGCCCTGACGTACAGTCTGACTTTTTCCTTTTCTACGTATTCGTAGTGAAAAATCTTTCCAGTAATGGAATTGATTCCTCCTCTAACTGCCCCATGTAGTAGTTGGAGGTCTGTACGGTCGATGGTATGACCAGGGGGTTAAAAAGAAGTGACCACAGACACAAAACTACAGGATGCTATTGAGTACGGCTCTGCAGATCCATAGCCACCGGACTGTAACCGGCATGTTGGGGGAAAAAGGGCCAGCTTCAGTGATGATGATGATGATCATAATGGGTTTTACATGGTTTCCCGCAGAGAGCAGAGGTCCCAAATTAAGCTTTCAGGCAGTGCTCAGGGTTTCCACAATGAGGGGCCAAAGAGCATGTGTGTCTGGTTGTTTGTACAAAGACAATATTGGGAAATCAGACAATAAAAACCTTAAACCAAGACATAATAATCTCTAAGGCCATAACCGATAAGAGAGTCCTGATATGCGTCAGACTGACTGAAGTCCAAACATCCACACCTCTGGTCTGTTCAGCTTATATACTGCTACATTTAAGGACAGCGTAAGGAGAAGAGTCCTCTTAATTTGAATAAAACAAAATTAATTGAATCCTTATCTTGTCTAAAGAAAATGTAATGAACAGTATCAAAGTAGAAACAGACCGTCTGGCAAACGGAAATTGCCATTCAAGGTTTAATTTTGTCTGGATTTTTTTTGTTTTGTTTATAAAGAGCACGGCTGTGCAGGGTCAGCTAGGATTCAGCTGGGCAACATGATACAAATCTGAATTCAACACTGAGCTACAAGGACACCTCAGCCTTGGCAGCAGACATTCAGTCTGAGAATTCAGGCTCCCTTGTCTGTACTAGATGACCACATTACTAATCACCCCTGCAGGAGAGATTCAAAATTCTCTAAACTGTCATGCAGCCTGAAGCTTTTGAGCCGCTGGCATCCATTATGTGATTATGGGGGCATTCACAGTTCTCCGGGGATAGTGGAAGGTCTGTCTCCAAGGCTGCCAGGTATGGCCCAAGATTTGTAATGTGTGATACCCATCTGAGGGGAGTATGAGAATGCCTTAAAGAAGGACTGCCCAGCCAGGGGCTCCTTAGCTTTCCTGGGGGGATATGACCACAGGCCTTTCAGTTAAAGCGAAGTCTTCACAGGCATTATAACTGTGGGCATTTATTCTCTACGAGTTACCTTTTGTATTTGACATTCATAGATTTATTCAACCCATAAATATGTGGTAATTCAAGTTTAGGGTACACACAGACAAATAAGAATCATTCTTTTTATACAGCCAATACATAACGTATTCCATTTATCTAACCAATACACAACTTATTCTATTAATGTAGCCAATACACAACTTAATCAGTGCTAAAAGCTACAGCTGAATCTATTTGTTGACTCGATTGATTTCTCAATCAATACAAAGTTAAAAGAGTACTCCACTGATTTAGCATCGCACTTCCAAAAGCATTGCCGGACTACCAACGGACTGTTGAAAGAAAATGTAAATGGATGCAGCAAAGCCAGAGATATCATCTTTTATTCCTCACATTCTTCGGCCTTGTCAAAACCTGCCGCCTACATAACCCACAATGCAACTTGACCACGGACAGTTGGGTTGGAGAGTTCAGCGTGTGATGCTAGTAGTAGCAGCTAATGTTGCCTCGAGCAGTTAGAGCCTTTAGAAGAGATGAGGAGTGTCTCCAGAGGTCGAGTTAGCCCTCTTCTCCGAACCCCCAGATGTTTGATTTTGTTCTAAAACTTTTAGCAGTTTAGTTGCAGCGGTGTAACAGGCTATTCCACACTAATTGTAAGATTGTTAGAAGTAACTGTACCTCAATAATTACGTTTAACTGTAAGACTAGTAGTGGTGGTGTCTCATTGTCACCGTTACTAGATACTTCAGAAACATGAGCGAGACAACATATACCTAAAAAACAAATACAAAATAGAATCTATTTCCTTCTTGTGCATTGTGTGTTTGTGTGCGTCTTCCTCTCGCTGACACTGAGCTTGTAACTTGAGAAAATAATTGAGCAGACTCTGAGGACCTGGTAGGTGAGGAGAGTGGCAATTTCTGTTTGATTTAGTCGACATATAAGTATAAGAATGTGTTTTCTGTGTTGTTTTTAATTTTGGCCATGCGTATATGAAACAGTTTTGGGGCTTCCTTTCTGTGCTTCCTGTCATTCTTGGGAGCAGTGAAAGATGGTAATCACATTAGATGTTGTACCAATGTGAGGTTGGAACACCGGGACCTTATCTGTGAGAAGCTTATCAGTCCACACAATTTTGTAACATAACATTTGTTTTTACAAAAGAAAAAATTCTCTCTCTGCTATAAAGGCAAACCATTCAATACGACTATGTCTTGTGGCTACATATAAAAGCTCTCAGACGAATAGATTTATCTGTTCCGATCTGCAGGGCACTCACTTCTGAATATAATGTCGGTGTTTTTTAAGTTAGAGCCAATCCTCTACATTCCCACCTCTCCTTTGTACTACTTCTTCAGGTATCTCAGCACAGTCAGCATAAATGGAAATATCCGGGCTCATTTCCCTTCCTTTAAGGGGGAACCATTAGCTGCCATTCAAGTTGGTATAGTTTGAAAAACAGCTTCCAAAGACAGATCTGTGAGAGCAAACATGAAGTCTTAAGTTTTGCAGCTGTTGCTGTGTTATTGTTATTTCACTGGGCCTGGGCTGACTTTTCAGATGACAGCCGCATTACGTTACTCTGCTTTCTGTCAATCCGCTGACACAGAGACAAGTCTCTGCCAGGAGAGAGTCCTGCAAAAACACAGCACCTTACACACTTTAAATCCAGGTTTTCTTGTTCTGGATGTATGTTAACCAAGGCAGCTGTGGATTTAAAGTTGGATTTGTACTTTTTGCTCCTAGAATATAAGGATGAAATTCAGCCTAGCTTTTATTTCCCTAGTTTCTTACAGTTAAATGTCCTCAGATCGCTTGAAACCTACGTGCTTTGGATACCAAATAAGGTGCGGTGAGAATCATCGTGCTCGATGTCGGAAAAATAAAACCCCTCAAAAAAGCCTCTTTGATACCTGTAGCTCTCTCCGGCTCACAGACACACGCCAGCACAGAGTGAGTTGGGTCTGATCCGGTCTGATCCAGTCCCACGCCAGCCCACCGTGCAGTGGAGGTCAAGGACACCCCAGTTGCAACCTCCACCTGTCAGCGGAGGTTGGCAGGGGAGGGATTATGGTGCGACGCAGGGGGACAGATTAAAAGGTGACACAAACAGAGATCTGGAGTGCCAATCTGCCAAGCAGCAGGGGACCCCCCCCACACCCACACACACACACACACACACACACGGGCATGAACGGTCACGTGTACGCATCACGGGCAGATGCTCAAACGAATGCCTTTGTTATTGCACGTCAACGTGTAATTTCATTTGAACCGTTCCTCTCTGTGACGTCCGAGCCTGTTACTTCAGCCCGAGTCCCTGAGTCATGACGAATAGAATCACCAAGTAATGCTGATACAAACTTTGCTATCTTAGCTTTAATGCGCTGCAGTCTGAAGGCACTGCAGCAAGTAATAAGGCTTTGGGCGTCTGGGCTGTGAGGCTTTTGAACATTCTGCCTGAGGAGCTTAGGCTGGAAAAATGAGGGCCACCTTAGGATTCACTTGTTAAAACATATTATCCCTGGGCAGCTTCTGTATAAATATATAAATATATATATATTTTTAATATTGTTTTTTGATTCAGGCTGTATTTTTACATGTTATTGTCCTGCAGTCCTGCTTTTATTAATGTCCACCAGTTTCGTCTTATTATACTATTAAACTTAATGGCCTTCACTCATCACTGTTTTGTAAAGCTCTAAAAATGTTTTGAAAACTGCTATGAATGTGAAGTCTTGCTGCTCAAGTAATTGTCTAAATTGGAATTCATAAATATGGGGGGGGGGGCACACTTTATTTCGCCTCCGCTCGCTGTCTGACAGCTTAGCGCAGCAAAGAGCACAATCAGTGCCGGATGACACAGCATTAATGCCGGTTGTTACGGGGGGGGAGCATTTCAGTGTAACAACTTTCCCTATAAAGGTGATTCTTCGTCCAAATGCTGACATCGGTGGAAAATGTGCACCACACACCCACACACACACTCTTACAACTTGCCACTTGGGGAATGGGAGGAAATGTTTATGTAAAACACACAAACGCAGGAGGAAGTGCGAGCGAGGAAACGAAACCCAGATGAGTTAATAATGCTCTTTAAAAGATACGCACACTGGCATGAGTGAGCATACATCTCCACAAAAATGCTCATGACCACACACACACACACACATTTGAACTCACACATTTAACAAACACACATATGCAGAGACACATGTACACACACTAGCCGTCCCAGACACAGATTCGTTATGTCCTGTGCCCTTATCGTTTAAAATGTCCAGCTGTCAACAGGCCCTCATATTCTCTCTACGTCTCTCTCTCTCATGTTTCTTGTGCTTTCTCTCTATCTCCCTCCGACTGTTTGCCACCATTCAGAAAAGCAAAATGTGAAAAACACTCTCGCTTCCAAACACTGATTTAATTAGCTGATTTAATTAACTGATTACCAAACTTCTATCTCAATGCTACAAACGGCAGCCAGCATTATTAATCTTTGTAGAGACACACTGCTGCACTTCCCACTCGCTGCTGAGGAGGTTGCACTGGGGGAAACAGGACCGCTGCCCTACTTACACACCGCATGCATATATACTTGCAATCAAACCGCTCTGGCATTTAAATGCACCTACTATGATATGTACTTAAGTGAACACGTGCACGCCCGCACGGCACACCAGCGTGCTTTAAGTCTGATGGGACAGATGCTGTGGGAAAAAATTTAAAAACACTTCAGATACTGTCCCAGAGGTGCCCATAAGCTGTCACTTCTGTTCTGCTGCGATTAATTCTGTGACAGTGTGTGTGTGTGTGTGTGAGTAAGTGTGTGTGTGTGTGTGTGTGTGTGTGTGTGTGTGTGTGTGTGTGTGTGTGAGTAAGTGTGTGTGTGTGTGTGTGTGTGTGTGTGTGTGTGTGTGTGTGTGTGTGTGTGTGTGTGTGTGTGTGTGTGTGTGTGCGCGCGTATCCGAGTCTCTATCGTCTGTTGTCTTTCTCTAACAAAGGAGAGAGAGGGTCCCAGTTAAATTAGCAAGTTTCATTCCATCAATGTTCATCATTATTTCATGAACTCCTGAATATTTTATATACTGTGTGTGTGTGTGCGGCTGTGTGTAAGCATGTCTTCCTGGCTTTGTGTGTGTTCATGTGTGTTTATGATCGTGCAAGTTCGCATACTGCAACTGCTGCACTGTGACTGTGTGTGTGAGGTTGTGTGTGTGTGTGTGTGTGTGTGTGTGTGTGTGCTTGCTGGGACATTAAGTATTAACTGAGCTGGGGGCTTGGAGATGAACGTCCGGGTCCTCTACTATCCCAGCATGCTCCGCTGCTCTCCTGTCTCGCCTTTCCAGGATAGGAGCCTGGGGAGCTGTCAAGATGCACTGCACTGCTTTCTGTGTGTGTGTGTGTGTGTGTGTGTGTGTGTGTGTGTGTGTGTGTGTGTGTGTGTGTGTGTGTGCATTTTCTGAGAATGGGAGGCGGCTCATGAAAAACCCAGATGAGTTAATAATGCTGTTTGAGAATCCCTCTTCAAACACACACACATTCTCAGACAGACAAGTGCATCCTCACTCCTCACACACACTCTTCTCACACACACACACACACACAAACAGGGACACTGCCTTGCTCCCTCCCTGCATGCCATGTTCTTGTCTGTCCCCTCGTATTCCCTCGTTATTAAGTTTCACGGGCGGCAGGAAAAGAAGGAAAACGGGAAAAAAACAGAAGAAAAGAAATATTGAGGCGAGAGACAAAGGAGAGGAAAGAATGTGAATGTTTCGACGGATCTCTGACGTGACGCAGGTGTCGCCAGTAAATTTTTCTCGACTGCCATCCCTCCTCCTCCCTTTCACTCAATCCCACTTTTTTTGCGTTTTTTCTTTACCCCCCCCCCCCCCTGTTCCTCCTCATTCGTTCTTTCTATCTGGGTCATCCTTTCTTCTGTTCTCTCGTGTGCAGCAGGTACAGAACAAGGCGAGGAGGAAAAACAAAAAAAAAGGAGGGAATAAAGGGAGCTTCTGACAAAAAAATATCCATGGAGGAGAGTCTGGCACCCCGAGTCTCCACAGCTCACATCATCGACAGTTCTTTGACCAACTCTTGTTATATATCTGTGTGTGTGTTTGGTTGCCAGCCTGAGGAGCAGTGCAGCAGACTCGTAGTGGTGATGGTAGCTAGATTGTTTTAGCTGTTGTCGTTGTGTTGGCCTTCTAGTAAGCTGAAGAAAAAATAAACTGAAGAAATAGAAAAAAGAAGATGACCAAAGGACTTGCTGCTTTCATGCTGGGACCGGGGAGAGATTCACATTAAGTGCACACACCCACACTGTATTCACACAGATGACTATAAACACACTTAGATGTGCAGGAGGAAGCAGGGCACTGGGCTGGAAACACAGATTGTATGACTGAAGACCACTCGGGGGGGGGGGGGTAGATAGAGAGAGACAGAGCGAGAGAAGAAAGACAGAATGATAAAAGAAAATGAATTGCAGAAAACAGACGGGTGGGCATTGGAACGTGGAGAAACACCTTTCCTGACTGCACCAGAGTGTGCGCGCACACACACACACACACACACACACACACACACACACACACACACACACACACACACACACACACACACACACACACACACACACACACACACACACACACACACACACACACACACACACACACACACACACACACACACACACACACACACACACACACACGTTGTTTCTGGGCTTGGCTCCGCTGCAAAAAGGAGATAAGAGACTGGAGGGAGAGGATGGCAGAAAGAAAAAAAAAAAAACAGAAGGAGGGATGGGGAGAATACAGAATGATGGGAAATTAGAAAAGAGGTGCTTCAGAGGCGAGAGAGATCACATGAGACAGCTCACGGAAAGAAAAAAAACATCCTGCAGGTGATCTCACAGAGTGTAAATCACACAAATACTAAACTAGTCCCACAGGCTGCATGTATGGAAGGAAAGAAGAGGCCAATCCCATCTGGGATGGCACAAATGTCCCAACAGAGGGAACAACACACACAAACACACCCGCCCAAGCAACCAAAGTGTAAAGGACAATAAACACAGACACAAAGACCTTCAGACCTTCAAAGTCGAGTTAACATTTAACTAGTTCAGTAAATCAACACCAGAATAGTAAATAAACACTCGTGGAGCTTGTGTGTGCGTGTGACCTGAGATTGTAAGCGCAAGTGAGACTGACAAAGTGTGTGTGTGTGTGTGTGTGTGTGTGTGTGTGTGTGTGTGTGTGTGTCTCAGGGATTGTGCTTGTGTGTGTGGAAAGCCTCATGGACAGTGCAAATTGTTTGATTAACAAACCTGCATGACACAACCGCTTTGAGTCTTTTGACAACAGAACTGATTAAGACAAAAACACACAAAACAGGTCGGATAAAAAAAGTCTTACCTGTTGTAGAAGAGGCCATGTTGAGGAGGAGGATGAGGACGGTCATGAAAAAGAAAAAAAAAAGAGAGAGAGAAGACTGGGTAAACAATGAGTCGCATTGGCACGGAGGCGGCTCGACAGGTCACAACAACAGAGTGACACTGTTGACGCTGTGATGTGACACTGTAAGCATTTGATAACCAAATAAAATCTCTAGGCGATCATAGATCTATATCTCAAAATGCCACTCCTTGGCTCATTTTAAGGGGGGGGCAGAATAATTTGTTTGACAGACTGACACTGTGGGAAACATTGAACAGCAAGACGGGCTGAGTGGCAGGAAGACAGACTGGAAGGAAGGCCAGTTGGAAGGACAAACTGATAGGTGGATGACCTATTTATTTGACAAAAGGAGAGCAATGCGGTCCAGCAAAGAGACAGGCAGAGAAATTGGGAAAAGAGGGAGAATGAGATGGACAAGCAGACATGTTGGCCCAGACAGACACAGTATGCCTGGGGGGGACGGACGACAACGGACGGGAATACCTGACACCTAATTAGAAATGAATGAGAGATGTGTGTTCAACGACGCCGGCTCTCAGGGGAGAAAAACAAATTGTGGAAAAAAAAATCCCCTCCCTGGAGGAGGCGATCATGTGGACAGGTAGAGACAAGGGAGAAAGGGAAGAAGAAGTAGCAGCAGAGGAGTTCTTCTCCAGTTTTTTTTTTTTTCTTTCTTGTTCTGCTTGCAGGGGGCCATGCTTCAGAAAACCCTAATCCAAGTTGGATTCACACTCACTCAAAGAGCAGGTACATTCGGATGGAGACATCACAGGAGAAGGTGACAAACAGAGAGAAAGTGTGAAAAGAGAGAAGATAGAGTGTGTGTGTGTGTGTGTGTGTGTGTGTGTGTGTGTGTGTGTGTGTGTGTGTGTGTGTGTGTGTGTGTGTGTGTGTGTGTGTGTGTGTGTGTGTGTGTGTGTGTGTGTGTGTGTGTGTGTGTGTGTGTGTGTGTGTGTGTGTGTGTGTGTGTGTGTGTGTGTGTGTGCCAGTGCCTGAAATAAGCCTGATGGCAGCTGTCGGCTTCTATCTGATGGAGGGGGAGAGGAAGAGCAGGAGAGGAGATATACACAGAGAGGAAGGCAGAGAGATGACGAGATGACAAGAGAGAGCACAGGTAAGAGTCGGAGAGAGAGAGACACAGAGTAATACTGAGGGAGGGACGGAGTGAGATAGGAGAGGAGGCAGAGATAGCATCCCTTATTCCACAGGGACCACGTCAGGAATACGGGTGGGTGTATGTGTGTTACTTTACCTCACAGTTAAATGAATCAAAAGGGAGATGTTGCAAAGCTGACAGCTAACGTGTGTGTGGTCATACATATGTATAATGCATTAAAATGCAACGTTACTATCAAGCTAACACACAGGTCGGTTGATACAAAGAGTGGGAGGCAAAGGGAGGAGCAAGTGGAGGAGTTTGGATGGTGCCCTTTGAGCTGCTTCCCTTTATTTATTTTAGGATAATTGTGGTTTATTACAACTTGGGTCTTGTTTTTTGCCCACATGTTCCAGGATCTGAAAAGAATCGATCAGTCAAAAGATCACACAGGTTGTAACCGAGGCAACAGTTTAGCCATTTTCAGATCTGAAGCACTTTATTTGGATATGAAACTAAAAGTGAGCGCCACTTGAAATGTTTACAATGATTTTAAACAGATGAAATAAAAAGAATGCGATGACAGAAAGGAAAAACAGATTTGACTCTTTTGATCCTCGTTTCTTTGTTAGTCAGACATTTTCTGGCTGTGGAGGACTTCCTCTACAGCTAAACCAACATGAAGCATCAGCATCTGCTGCGGATGTGGATCACTGCACTGATTACCGCACTCTGCCTGTTGTCTTCTTAATGTACGACAAAGGATATTCCCTCCATTTATGAAATGAGATTCAGAATAATTAACATCCTTTTTTTTTTTGCAGGGTTTACAATATGGTGACTTGAAATGCTAATTCAACCACCGCGACTATTTTCTGAAAGCATTTTCTGCTTCATCCGTACTGCTCAGTGTTTGTGTAGCTGATAGATTGTTGGCGGTCAGATCTCATCCTCACTGCAAACGATTCAGGAGGTGCAGTGAGACGTACAGAGTCCGCCCCGCCTCAACAAGGTCCTGGTCTGATTGTCTTGGTCCCAAGTGAAATTACACGGGCCAATTTCTTACACAGTCCAATAAACTGAAATAAGTGAAAACACATCTAGTTTGAAAAAGCTGCTTGGAGTGATTTAGCTGTAAAAAAAATACCGCGGCTAAAGAGACCGATACAAACGGGCAGTGTTCACATCAGACTAGTGACCCAAGAAATACAGCAATCAGTGAAAAAAATGACAAGTTGGTGCGAAAAAAGGCTGACCAAGTCAATTCAGCATCCAAAATAAAATGCAGGACAAAATAGCTCCTTTTTATGGGGCAAAACAATGTAATGTGCTTCACTTCAGCAATACTGATATATATATAAAATATTATATATATAATAAATATATAATATATATAAAATATATATAATATATATATATAATATATAATATATATAGATATAATATATAAAATATATATAATATATATATAATATATAATAATATATATAATATATATATAATATATATATAATAAATATATAATATATATATATATATATATATATATATATATATATATAGAGAGAGAGAGAGAGAGAGAGAGAGAGAGAGAGAGAGAGAGAGAGAGAGAGAGAGAGAGCTGTTACTGCCCACCTATGCTGGAGGCATCTGAAGTGTAACTTCAGTAATATTTGCATTAAAGTAAGTGTAGCTCAGTGTCAAAAAAACTCCATTAAAGGCTTCATTAACATATTTCTTGGGCCTTAAAGGGTCATTGAAAAAAAGCTGTATACACAACACCAACATATTCAACCCCTTTCAGCAGAACGTATTAGCAGACAATTGCTAATTTACACTTCCAGAAGATATGGAGCAGCATTAGCATTCTTTTGGAGTCGAATTTCTTGCAACCTTAAGAGTGTAAGTCCAAAATATTCGCTCTGCTTTTAGCTCTGCTTTGTTCTTTTACGAACTCCAGAGGGAAACATCCGACTCTTTAGCAGCTAATTACTCGACTATGTTCACCAGCTAGTCGTTCACTTTGTCGGTCAGCTGTTTGGTGCTGAGCAGCAGTGTACAGTGATGAGAGACATGCGAGTGAACCAAAATAGAAAAAAAAAATTGTGTGTTTGGAAACTATAACAATGAGCTGAAAAAGATGCTTAAAGCCTAGATAGAGTGAAAGGGAGTAAGTCTGTAACTATTTCAATAATTGATTCATCTGTATATTATTACTCTGATAAATCAATTATTAATTGAAGAAAAAGCCGTTTTCTTTTCAGCTTATTATACAAAAGGAAAACTGTATTTCTCCTGTTCAATGCTCTTTTATTGCACATTGGGGATGCAGCCTTGGAGAACTAAAGTAAAATGTAACTACTAATCTCTGAAATGTATTATTCTTGATAGTCTGTTTTTTTTTCTTTCTTACTTATATATTTTAACATCTGTCTTTTGTCTATTTGCCCCTGTTTAAATGTGTTACTTTTTAAAAATATACATATTTTTTAAACTGCATAACTTTACGTTAGAGACTGTTTCAACATGTACCAATGATCCATGTTTACTTCCCGTCAGCCGAGTACACATTTGAAAGGTGGTTACAGATGAAATTCAAAACAACATATTTGTAACTGTTTTGTGGTGGAAAAATGTAGCCGAGCATTAACTATTATCAAGTGTTACCTATGAAATATCTTTATCAGAGGCCTGTCTACAGTCATCTATTAAAAAATGGAGAGAAAGCAGGCAGCTGGAATTACTTTCCGTTACGTTTGTTTGAAAATTAAAACCCTGTAATTGAGACTTTGCCTCTGAACTTTCTTCACTGTATTGCCTCTGCCTCAGACACTTTCTAATTGATGAAGGAGAGATGCTGTCATTTCCTGTTATTCATCATATTAGCTACAAAGGCCACTGCATTGGAATGTATATTGCCCCAATAAAGAAGTTGACTCAGTGCGTGTTGTACATGATAACATAGACCTAACTAATTGATTATCAAATTCATTGCCAGCTATTTTTAAAATAAATTTGATTGATTAGCTGTTGCAGCCCTAAACTGCAGTACATAAAAGGTAGTAATTTGATCAATTTCGAGAGCATATTGATAATAGCTTTCATAAATCATTTCTATGAGATTTTTTTGAGTGACCGTCTTTCTTCAGCGTCTCACCACTATGTTTAACACTGGACTGGACAGACAACCTTAGGAAGATTACTTTGACTGGTATCTTATAATTTCTTATAACTGCAACCTTCAAGTCTAAAACCTGCCTCTGTATTGGGACTGCGAGATGAATCATACGGAAAAAAGCCAATTCAATACTGACTGCTGCAATTTTCAAATCACCTGAGGCTGTAATTCTTTTTATCTTTTACTGAAAGCAAAAAAATGTTTCAGACAGCTTCCTACACAATTTTATTTGTTGCTGTGTGGAGTCATCTGGCCAATTAACAAAGACACATGCTAGAGTAAAAGCCGTCAGTTAATTAAAACATTGCAGTCTGGAGACCACACTTTAATTTATACATTGTGTATTCTTTTTTTTTTAAACAGTGACATTTTAATTTAAATGTGGAAAAGCTAACCAAACATGATGCAACTTATGCCAATTTGCACAATTCAAAAGAGAAAAAAATAAAAATAGGATGTTTTTGTCAATAGTGATCAAGCCTTTTCTCTCACCCTGTGGCTACAACTAGCCTGAAATAACCTTGCAGAGAAAAAATAATATGAAATGTACAATGCATTTTAAATCGTTGCCATGCATGACACGTTTTGATTCTATTGGCTGTTTCGTGATCTACAACCCACTGTGTATGCCTGCCAAAGTTAAGCCACTGGCAACAGAATCCCCTCTTTCTTTCAAATGTGTGCAGGGGGGGAAAGGAAGACAGGTATAAACGTTGAAAGTTTGGATTAAAAATCATGAATCCATGCTTTTAAAAAGCTGACAGCTGCTCGCACAAAACACAAACAGAATGTGACAAAAGGGAAGACAACTTGTCAACAAAAGAAGAGGTATCTTATTAGTTTCTAGTAGATAAAAAAAAAAAAAAGTTTTATCTCCAAAACTGGATATTTGATGTGTTTGAATTAAAACCCTTCACGTGGGGGTTTCATTATAATAATAATGCTGTCAGAACTGATGAATCAAAGAGCTGTTTATGGCTGGGAGTGTGTTGTAAAGAAAGTTGTAAAGGGCATTGTAATGGACCCCTGCGTGCAGTTGTTCACTTGAAGCACTTCAGACAAGACTCCAAAAGGCCAGAACACCGCGTCTGACCTTTTCACCCCAACACACACACACACACACAAAAACACACACACACACACACTCTCTCTCTCTCTCCCTGAAACGCCAAAGGGGGCTGACCTCTTTACACTGATTAACATTCCATCGGGGGAGGAGGGGGGAGACGAAGAGATACTTTCCCTCACCTTCTTGCCCTCTTGTTTTCCACCATCTACATCTCTGCTTTCTTTCGACTCTCTTTACCTCCAACTGTTGTCCATCTCACATTTCTCCCCAGACTTTCTTTCCGTTTGCCTACTTGAACGCAATTATCCCTCCGTTCCAATTTCACCCTCCATGGTGCTTTTTTATTTTTTAAAGATATTTTTCTGTCTTTCTACCTCCATGTCCAATTCTCTCCTGCAGTTAACCTGTTCGTCCGTGTGTGTGCGTATGTATTGCTGAGGCATGTCGTGGCAGGCCCGTTGCTCAGCTCGCAGGCTTACAAGAACCCGACTGACTCACCACATTGGATTGAGGGAGTAATTCACACGCTGATTTATTACTTACTTAGATAACGTATTTATTTATATGTACGTAAACCTACTTACACGTGTAGACAAACAACACGTACACACACTATCTCATTCTGCCAATCAGAAAAAAATAAAAAAAAATAAAAATGTGTTTCATTAACTATTCCACACCTCTTCTTTATTAAGACCTGTGACTTGTCGCCACACCTGCTTGACTTGTTAAAGGCTTTTAAGATGCTTATGAGCATTAAATTGTTAAAAGATGGGGAAAAAACAAGATAAAAAAGGGGAACTGTGATTGTTTGGTTTTTTAAGTGCCATGTTAATAACTACTGAGGAACAGGAATGATCTTAAAAAACAGAGCTTTCTGGTATAAACAGACATATGTCTCGATAAGTGTTCTTACATAAAACCATTTTTTTTTTCTCACAATAGATATCATAAAATGCTTGTTGAGCAGGAGAGGCTAACCTGGGTGGAAGATTTGCATACGTACATGCCCACACACATAAACAAGGTGAGTCATTACAGAAATCTCCTCTCCTTCATAGACAAAGAAAACAGCCACAAAAACAAACTGAGGCGAGCGCGGCACAGAGCGTGACAGACTTTCAGTCATGACTTATTACTTGAGGGAGAAAAACAAATAAACGGCAGAATAATGAAGAGTCAAAAGACGGATTGAAAAAAAGCAACCTGGCACACCTGCAAGCAATGCATCTTTACAAGTCAGACATCCGTGTATACAAGACCACACAACCACATCGTCTGTATAAACCACTTACACAAAGAGAGAGTGATGAACAAAAAAAAAACTGAAAACTGTGTGCATATCTGTGTGTGTGTGTGTGTGTGTGTGTGTGTGTGTGTGTGTGTGTGTGTGTGTGTGTGTGTGTGTGTGTGTGTGTGTAGTTGAGTGTGAGCCAGACTCCAGCTGAGAGGGGAAGCAATAGCAATTCCCACTGACCTGAAAACCAGCTTGCCAGCCATCTCAAAATATAGAGGAATGAAAAAAAAAAGAAAAAAAAAAAAAGAGGGAGAATGTCAGTGAGCACGAAGGCGATGAAAATACAGAGGGCGAAATTTAGAAGTGGAGAGTGGCCGCCTTGTAGAAAAGATTTGAAAACACACACACACCCACACACACCCAGGTGCGGTGAAGGATTACGGGAAGGAACAGGCCTCAACACCCCTTTGTACTGCCAGCTCAAGTGAAAAGAATGAAGGAAAGAGGATATAGAAAGACGACAGATCAATAATGCGGCATCTGCACACACACACAAACACCCAACCAGACAGAAACAACACAAAAAAGAAAGAGTGTGTAAGTGTTGAGAGTGGCTCTGTATGGGTGTGTAGATGTGTGGGAGTGTGTCCCCTCTTTGCTTTTGTGACTCCCGAGGTTCCCCGCGGTCAAGAGCGGATCCTCTTTCTCTCTCGTGCCCTCTTTTCATACACTCGTTCACCCTCGTTCTTTTTTCATACACTCACTTCTCGTCCCCTCCCAACTCTTTTAGCGCGGCGCTGAATGGCCCCCTCTCTCTCTCTCTCTCTCTCTCTCTCTCTGATGAGTGACTGATGAATGAAGTAGCTCTTTGAAGTCAAGAGTCACGGCAAGGCTGGTCAAGCGTGAAGAGATGCCGGACAAAAGACGGGCAGAGAGAGAGAGAGAGAGAGAGAGAAGAGGGGAGTGAGGAAGGAAGGGAGGAAAGAAAGAAAGAAGGAAGGAAAAAAAAAAACAGGGCAGGAGGGGGGTATATTCAACAAGGGAAAACGTCAAACAGTGAACATCCATAAAGTCAGTGAGGGATGGAGGTCTGAATGTGTGTGGCAGGAAGAGAGAGAGAGAGAGAGAGAGAGAGAGAGAGAGAGAGAGAGAGAGAGAGAGAGAGAGAGAGAGAGAGAGAGAGAGAGAGAGAGAGAGAGAGAGAGAGGTTTGCATTTTTGCATGAGTGCCTCGGAGTATTTGCTTTGTGCTGCTCAACATGCAAAAGGCCAGCATCACGCAAGTCATGACGGAGCGACATCATCCTGGAACAGGCCTGCCGGACTACAGGGGACAGCCTGGAGGCCTTCGTGCTTTCATCTGCCTCGCATGTTCTCTACTCTCGTTGTCTTTACTGCTATGGACACATACAAACCCCCAGAATGCTTATGGGACATTGAAACATTTACTCTAACTGTGCCACGTCAGAGTCATTGTTTTGGTTTTTCCATCTGCAGATGATTAGCCTTTTTATAAATCGTATGGCCCTGGGGTTGTTTTTTTTTTTGTTTATACGTGTTAACCATGAAATCTAAATATTTCTTTTAAAAGGTCAATCCCATGGCTTCAACATGAGGTCAGCGTTCATGAGAATTTGTTTTTAACTTCATTGGTTAACGAAAAGTTTACACAAAAAGAAAATTACAATTTACTCAGGGAGTCTTTGACTTGGCACCACAGGCCGCATTAACCAAATATTTCTGTCACTGACTCAATTTCTTGTAACACTGACGATAAAAACCTAACCGCCATGTGTCATTTTGACAATTTAGAGCTCGATGTTCTGGTGCTTTAGGCATGTTTAAGAGAGACGGACTGGAAGCCTTGGACCACTGGGGGTCCCAGACGGGTGGAGGCTTTGCCACTGGTGCAGAGGGAAAGCCAGTGCTTGCTGGAATCGGGGGAAATCCTACGTTCAGAGAATAGCTTGCCGACTTCTGATCACTTCACTGGGAGAAATGTTCCCAGACTTCAAAACTTTGGCTGAAGTGGTTTCTGGTAATTCTGGTCTCCAGTGTGGCAGCAGAGCTAAAATCATCCATCTGTTTGGTGTGGTGTTGAAATGAAAAGTGACTGTACGGTCATTGCCCATGTTCATCTTATCCATGCCCTTAAACATAAGCTAAATACTATGAAATATGTCTTATTATCATTTAAAATAAATAAATAAAATGAAGGGTAATAAAAGATTATGACAGAATTTTTACGACCCTGTCCATCAAAATGACGGACAGCAAGAAAGTCCCTGTTAGGAACACCTTTGCTTTTACAATGACACCTCTGGCAGCTTCTCAGTGCTTAAAAGGCTCCTTGGTGGTTGGGTAACATTTGTTGGAAACTTTTTGAGCAACCACCAAGAATTTCTTGGCTATCTGGGAATGATACCAGCCTCTGTGCCCATTTGCTGCAGAGAATATGAAATTTAGATGGCAGCAGTGTGACAGGCAGTTTTAGAGAAGGCTGTTTGATAGTCATTGTTTTGGTTTGATTTTCTGTAATTAGAAAGAGAGATACCCGGCCAAGTCCAATTTCGACAACAAGCACAACCCAAAGACTAAATTATTCAATATCTCTGACTGTTAATCGCCAGTGTGGTAGCTGGCGATTACTGAGATATCCACCAAATCCACCTCATTATAAGGATTTGGGCATTTTGGGTAGGTCTGGAATTCAATCACAGTGAAAATTACATCACCGGCTGAATTTAGCTCTGAGTGAAAAATGAAGCAAGTTGAACATGGCCTAACTTTTTCTGGACCACAAGGTCATTTTGCAAGACACTGTGACAGCTGATCAAATACATGCAAGGGTACATTCTTGATGAATTTCTTTGTAATGCTATATTTCCACTGTCGACCTCTCACACATTACAGCCACAGAAAAATGGTGCATTGATCTGTGATAAACCTTCAAACCCATTGATCTATTACTCAAAAAGGACTGACTGGGTGGTATTTCATATCTCACATCTCACATCTCACATCTCACATCTCACCGGTACATGAAACAACACCCGCCTACCAAAGCAGGGCTGTTTTCAGTCCAACCCCCAGCTCAGAGATAGACTTCCAAAGACCAGCCTTCTCTCTTGCCTCTCATGAGTCTGAAGCTAATGGGCGTATTCAACGCTGAGCATAAAGTTTGCATACTCCGACCGGCCAGGTTCTTTCTTTCATTGCAATGCTTTCTTCCCTTCATTACTGCTGTACGACAAAAGTAGTACATTTCCCTTTCTACATTGTAGATAGTAGCAGTTTGCTTTATTCAAGACCCGTTTGGTTGTTGAAGTTGTATCATATGGAACTTGGAGACATCGGAGATCAGATTTTACTCAATGTTGTAGTTTGAAGCAGTTGAGTGAGGTAGAAAACAAGTGTGCTTCAGTCTGTCTATGCGAACGGGTGTTAAGCTGGTAGGGGTTGCTCAAGAGCACTTCAGCTGTGATAAAGAAAGGGTTTCAACACTTTACCAACAACGTTACCTTGTCTACCATGTACAAAAATAAACACTAAATAATACGTTCAAAAAAAGATTTAAAAAACAGATTTGCTGAAAATATCTGGCTTGGTTTGACATCTATGAGTGGTTGATTTATTTTGGATTTATTTTATGTTGGGTTTTTTTGGCTGGGAAAGAGCACAATTAAAAGTAATTGCACCAGAGTTAGCTTGTATTTGCATCTGTTGCCCCTGCAGGTAGACAAAAAACAACCACAGCAAATACATTACATAAAACAGCATACTACATAAAAGTGATGAATGTGTATTAGCCTAGTTATATACTATAACACACAGTGGCTTTTTAAAATTGAAGACACTACACTGACTACTGAAAATAGTCCAGCCTCAGTGGGATCGGGTTTTCCCTTCTTATTAAACTCTAAACAGCCAAACTATGTACTTGTTAGGACAACCCAAGGCGTAATCTGAAATATTGAAATACTTTGTGTCATTTTCATGTACTAGTCTTCTGACTGAACAACAGTGTTTTTTGCATGCGTAGGCGCTCCTGAAAGTGATCTAATAGATTTCTCTGCATGTATTTGACAGTGTAACATAATGTTAAAAAACAAAATAGGAGCAGGTGGAGGTAAAGAACTGAGTCTTCCTCAAAGACAGTTTGACAGACAACGCAAGGCTGTTTGCAGACATATTACATACTGTGACGGCTCAATCTGGTGATTTGACTGCTACAAGACAACTTCCTAAACTTCTCTTATCTGGTTCCTCAGCAGACTCTCTAGTATTCCCTTTGTAATTTGGCAATCACCCCAAGACCACCGGATTTTTCTATCTGCGTGCACGAAGAACAAGGGGAAAAAAAAGCAGTCGCAGGCAAAAAAAAAAAAAAAGAAACGAGGGCATCTCCATCGTACGGTTCTCTGGGGTGAGAGAGGGAACACCACACTCATCCTGTGTTTATCTCAATCTCACATCAGATCAGATCACTGGCAGATAAAAGCACTTCCTGACACATCACTTCCTCTCTCTGGAGGAAGCTGACACGCGCCGGGAACCCAACACGACAGGGTGGTAGCGGGGAGGATGAAGGAGTAAAACTTTTTTGACAGAGCTAAAGGTAGAAGCGGGGCGGGGAAGTGGAGGGTAAAGCAGAATGGAGTAAAAGAATAAATAAATAAAAAAGGATAGAGGGAAAAAGAGGTGAAAACGACATAATCATGGCCCAGATCCACAGTGATGTGTGGGGTGAAGGAGGTAGAGCAATGAGAGACAAAGCGCTGAAGAGACATTAGGAATAGTGGAACTGGATTAGCTTCAACACCGATCTTTAGTCAGCAAGTTGGCACTCTATTATGTCCTCAAATGATCTTTACTGTTGTTACAGGAGAGGCCTACCTAAACAGCTGCTTATAAAACAGATTTTGTTATGTAAATGTGGGAAAGTGACGTGTGAAAACAACAATTGTTTTCATACCAAAATTTGAACTTAAAATCACAACAATAGACTTTTTATTAATTATTATTAATGTCTTAAGACTTGTACTTTCACTTAAAAAATTAAGTGAAAGTACAGTTGGCAACAATTTTGCCAGCCATGAAGACAACTGTCTGCGGCCAGTTTGGCCAGCTGAAGCTAATTATCATTAATTCCAGTGAATTGGCCAAACTACAAAATAAAAATGCACGGCAGCTGTCTGGTTAATATGTTCTCTGCACGCTCCAGTCCGTACTATTTACGCTCGGCTAAAATTGGTTTCCCCCAAGAAAACACCCATCTGTATCACAGAGAGCCAAAGTAAATCTGGAACTTAAAGATTTGGTTCCAGAAGAAGGAAAATCCTCATTCAAAGACATATTATTTCATAACCACGCTTAAAAGTCAACGTCCAGTCCTGAAACAGAGCCTTTCTCAATGGTACGTTGCATTGTCCACTCCATATGTTCAGATAAGGAAGGCAACAAATGACGTGAGTAACTACACTGCTGTGTTGGTAGATGTTCATGGGTACTGTAGTTTTCAAAGATAATAAATAATGATTTAACTTATTCATTATTTCAATTGTTAAAAATCACGATTCCAACTAATGGCAAGTGAAGTAATGGATGCCAATTTGTATTTGAATATGAAATATGAACCTTAGGAACATGCTTCGGTTTCTCAGGAGGACCAGTGAAAGAAATGCTGAGTGAGAGACTGCATCGAGTTACAGAAGTTAGTAGGACAGAGGTTTGCTTGGATGAAATGTCATGACTTCTGACTTTCTATTCATGTCTAAAAAGAGCGTAGCGTCAATGTCCTTCTGCTTTTTTCATTTTCCATTAATAGCATTACAAAAGGACAACTGTGTAGCTTTTTTCAATCTAATAGAATGATATGTAATGTCGGTCTAATTAATGATACATTTTACACCATAATAAAGTAGTATAACTGTATAGAAAACTAACTATGTTTACTTGTGAGTTGACTTCTCTCCAACGGTCTAGTTTTAAAAATCAAATAGTATATGCCTCCGCAGTTTATATCTATGTCTGTCCTTCATCTGTGCCAAATTTGAAGAAATCCTCTTCAGGGGAGATATTGCGTTCATAAGAATGAAAGTTGAAAAAGACACATTTTCCATACAATTGAGCCCTAGGTATGAAAAGATACAGAACAGCAAAGTAAGCAAAAGTGACACATTTCATCTGCACACACACACAAACTTGCGAACACAGATCACACAGGCCACACATTCACACAGCAAACACCCGGACACATGCAACCCCTGCTTGAATGCACAAATGAAGGTCAGAGGGCACACACACACACACACACACACACACACACACACACACACACACACACACACACACACACACACACACACACACACACACACACACACACACACACACACACACACACACACACACACACACACACACACACACACACACACACACACACACACACACACACACACCTCTGCCCTGAAGCAAAGCAGACAAACCAAGTGTAGCAGAACCAAGAATCTCAGTTTTTTTTTTTTCTTGGCCCTGTCTTTCCATGAATGGCATCAGCATCTTTAGCTCTTCTGGTGGGACGCTCATGGACGCACACATATGCACACAGACAAAAGACACTGAAGTGCTGGGATGGCATGACGGGCCGAGAAATTCAGAGGGGTGAAGAGAAAAAGAAAAGGGTGAGGCGTGGAAGGATGCAGACACAACGCTATCATTCATTCTCTTTTTTGGGGATTTGGTAAAAAGTTAGACTACTGTGTGTGTGTGTGTGTGTGTGTGTGTGTGTGTGTGTGTGTGTGTGTGTGTGTGTGTGTGTGTGTTCCCAAAGACGAGACAGTCCCAATCAGTTAAAACTCCTCCCCCTAATTCAAAGAGGCACTACGGGATTTGCATTTTTCCCACAATTCAATTAACACGCCTGTCAGCGTCTCCTCTCCGTTCACATGCACTCTGTTGGCCATCTCTCGCTCGCACACATACAAAACATGCTCCCAGGGACAATAAATAGATGCATTTATTCATAAACACACGAATGCAGAAAATGTATGCATTCATTTGTTTGTTTGTTTACCAAACAATGAGAGGCGGATGCTCGGGATTGAGAGACAAGGAGAAGCTCCCCGGGTCGCATCCGTGTCTGGACATGTCACATTCAGGGACAGAGAAAAGACAGTGCTGTTAATGGATGCAGAGAGCAGTCCTTGGGGATGTCTCTCTCTCTTTTTGTCTCTGTCCTTCTCCATCTCAGGAGAAGGGATGCAGGAAAGGAGACAGGGAGTGCCATCACAGAATGGGGCACCGTGGGGGTGGGGGGGTGTTAAAGGAAACATAGACACTCAGGGTCGACGTGTAGCAAGATGCCACGCGATGACAGACGAGGCCAAACCAGATTTAGAGAACCAGGAACTAGGATCAGCCACAGACGCACTGACTTTGCCGCGGGGTCGGCTAATGACTTCAGCTAGCCTCTTGTCTGATTAATAGCCTGTAATCCCATTCTCATGGACAGCATACCATAGCATTCCTCTGCACCACTCATTAACCACTATAGAAATGCCCCGCTAATCACTCACTTTGCTTTTAGCTAGCACGGCTAACGCTAGGCTAGGCTAATCAATAGGGATTAATCCTGTTGGCGGAGCCGCTGTAGCGTAGCGCCCCTCATTACCAGCCATAGAAATGTGTGCTAATCATTCGCCGCACGGTTATTTGTCCACAGGACTGCAGAATCACTTTGGTGGTGGCGGTGGGGGTGGGGTAGAGGCTGACATCTGACAGTCGGCAGCAGAGGGTGGAAGAGACAGAGTGACACACAGAGGCACAGAGGCTGTGTAATGATTAAGAAACACATCACTCTTGCTTTTCTTCGGTCGGTGTTGAGGATACGGCCAGATCGGATGTTGGAAGGGCTCTGCTCAATGTCAGCGTCATCCAAGTTTTTTTTAACCGATCAATGAAAAAACAGCTAATCAATAATGAAGGCTCGCAGGCAGAGCGAAGATAACCCTACGCGGACTACCAATAGAGACAGTCGTCAGCGATCAAGCAGATCGTGCTCCCTGTCCTGTCGTTACTGCACCGAGGTGAAACAGCTGGGTCAAATCAATGGGGGCAACAGCCTTAACCCGCCATGACCGTACGGGTTTGCATTCTTGTAAGTTTAATGTGACTTTTAGGAGCGTCTCTACAACGCAAGAATCCATACCATACTCGGGAAATCAGCATTTTGCGCTCAATCGAGCCATTTTGCATCCCCGACCAACTACAGCCACAGTTGTCTGCTTTAAAATGGCTGTGGTCTGTCGGTATGGCATGGAGTCAAACTAAAAGCCCTGCGTGTGTGTGTGTGTGTGTGTGTGTGTGTGTGTGTGTGTGTGTGTGTGTGTGTGTGTGTGTGTGTGTGTGTGTGTGTGTGTGTGTGTGTGTGTGTGTGTGTGTCCAGGGGCCCAGAAGAGGTCCTCGTATCCTGTTGAGCTAAAGTCTCTCAACTCTGAATTGCGATGCCTGGTTATACGTTACGTCGACCCGAGGCTGAACCTGAGGTGAACTCTTGTATTCGAGGGGGGAAGCAGCGTTGTAGCTGAGAGAGGCCTGTCAACACCCGCCTCAAGCTACTGAAGAGCAAAAGCACGTAGGGGCCGTATCTCACTTCCATTATGTGTGAGATTGAGTGCGAGTCGGCCATCCTATCGCTGTAGTGTGAAGAGCAGACAGATTGTGTATTTGATTAAACATTAGACTCACCAGACACAAAACTAAAATTGATTTAGGTTTTAATGATGTTAAAGAGGCTGTAAGCCAAATAAATTTTGTATTTTCACATTAGAAAGACAAAAAATTATTGTCTACTGAAAAGTCCATTAATCCACTAATGGTTCTAGCACTTACTGTGAACACTAAAGCATCATGTTTGCGAATGTATCAATACAAAATGTTCTTTAATGCCTCTGTCTGCATGCCAGTTCCACACCAACTTAAAATCAATCAGGTACAGTAAATTGTTAGGTCCCCAGTAAACCCATTTACAGCCTGGTTCCCACTAAGACGAGGAGACTTGTTCCACAAGTGAAGGTGATGAGCCGAGTAAACAGGTCGGAACTAAACTGGCTGTATGGGATGTGGGAATGTTTGTTGGGATGGGGAATGCAGGGACTCGGTGCATCGCAGTGGCAGGATGAGCCGACGTAACCCGCTTTGGAGCGCCTGGCCGCCAGCACTTAAACCTGGCTAATCTGATTGGATTAACACCAACCTGCCTGGCTCCACACGGACGTGCACAGGCATTCATGTAGACATGGACACCAAAACACACAAACACACACACACACTATATGCCAATCAGTCAGAGCTGCCTCTGCAGCTTCCTGGAGTTCATCTGGATTCTGGGTCGTGCTGGCTGGCTGATGGCACCATGCTGAGCGAACACACGCACACGCATCCGCTCTCACGCCACGCACACGCACACACACATCTTAGTAAGCGCAGTGATTTGTGCTGTGAATCTGAAACAGACCTATTGAAAGAAGAGTAATGCCCAGTGCTTGACAACCGTGCTAATTGACTAGCCCCCTCCCCAGCAATGTAACTAAACGTTTTCACCCCTCCATCTTTTATCTTTTCAATCATTCCCTGACAGCTCTCCTCTTGTCCCATCCTCTTCCTCATATCACTCTTCATCACCTCCATCTCCTTCTCTCTCTCCCACTCTCTCCTTGCCCCCCCTGCTGTCCTCCCCCCATACTCATACATGTAATCATTCATTAGAACCAAGGCAGTTGTCCATTAGGCAAAGCAGCCATTTTGGAAATTGCAGCAAATCTTCCATGAAAAGACATTTCCTCTAATGCGGTAGTCACGCTCGGAGGGAGAGGGAGAGGAAGATGGCAAAGGAGCGAAAGAAAGACGAGTGGGCAGGGATGGAGAGAGGAGGGGGGGGAAAAAAGAGAGGAGGAGAGGGAGGAAAGTGAAGGAGAAAGATAGAGAGTGAGCCCCCCGGCCATAAAGCCACCAAGCGGAAAGCAAGCCTGCTGTTTGATTATAGAGTGACACCATCATGGGGGGAAGGAGGGAGGGAAGGAGGGAGGGAAAGTGTTTTAAAAGGCAAGCAGAGGGGATGAAGAGGAGGCGGGAGGGAAAGAGAGGGAGAGGAAAAAACAGGGGGGGCGATATGAGAGGGGCCGAGAGAGAGGACGTAAAATTAGCCCCATCACTTCACTTACTGAGATGCTCTATGACACACTGGGATTAAAAAACAGACAAACACACGCAGTCATGAGATGTGTGCACAAACACACATGCACAGGACAGATGGTATCCCCCGTCTGAAAGCATGGCTCTAATTTGAGTAAAGTGGTAGATACCTCCTTAACCAATTAGAAGGCCCATATCTAAGGCCTCGAATTAGGGGTTTGACTCACACACTCATTAGTGTGTGTACTACTATGGGTATGTGTGTGTATTAATGTGTCCCATGGGATAGCTGAAGAACATTAAAACTGATAAAAGAGGTGGGTAATGACAAATTCACTCCGAGTGGCGCTCTGCGGAGTATGTGGCTTCTTTTCTCCCACAATGCCACTGTTCATCTCCATCTCATCTCATCAGCGATCAAAGACAGACCTGTCTCTCCTATTACCCACCATTCATCTCGCTGCCGCTCGCTGCTGCTTAATGCGCCTCCCTCTAAAGCTGACACATTTGTCACCAGACCAAACTGAGCGTAATCCATCGTAGCAATTTTTTTTCTTCTTCTCCCATAATTTATGATATACTGAATATGAAAAAAAAAAAAAAAAAAAAAAAAATACTCTATCCAATTCCCTCAATGTCTCGAAAATGGTTTTATGCTCTTTTGAAGATGAAACATTTTTGAAGAAAACTGTGCACAGTGGTACAGACACATCGGTGGAATCAATATATAATACAGCCCTCACAACAGGGCCTGAAAATGTTACACTATCAATACAAAAACAGTTCGATAGTGGCCTTGGACATCCAGAGAAATCACATAAATGTCAGACTGGCTGTCTCTGTTATATAAATGGCACCTGGTGAGCTTACATAGTCATTAAACTCTGCTGACAAAATAAAACACAAGCAGAGCTGAAATAATAGGAACAGTTTGATCAGCTGATCTTTAAATGTTAAATTGCTGAATTTCGCTAATTGGTTAAAGTAATTTATTTTGGCATTCTTTGCTTCCAGGATCACAAATGTGAACATGATTTCTTGGTTTTCTATGATTATAAACTGAATATATTTGAATATTTGAATATATGAATGCCCTTTGGAGTGTTAGTCAGATGAAACGAGCAATTTAATAATGTCAACACACACTGCAAATTTGTGATGTGCACTTTTTGCTATTTTCTGCCTTCCTTCTCGGACGGTTAACCATTAATGAAAATAATTGTTTGTTGCAGGCCAGAATATGTATATTTGCTCCATAAGCATAAACAAATATGACAGTAACTGTCAATTACAACTTGACTAAGAACTGGTATTTATGTGCTTGAATCCAGCAGATGGAAATGGTCCAAATTCACATTATATTTATTGCAGCAGTTAAGACGTTTGTGCAACATTCACTTGACAGCTGGATGAGAACACCACTGCACAGAGATGCTGCAAGTCTTCTAGATAGACGCAGTTTTTCTATTTTCTGCTGCTCACAGTTAGAGCTACAAACCACTTCCTCCACAAAGCTTGTAGATACAAGGTGCGTCAAACATGTATGAGCACTGGCTGGGGCTACAGACTGTTTAACTACCACCACACTGACAATACCGACAGCTGAACATATAGCTCTGCATACGACACTGAGCTAAGAAATCCCTCACCTTCATTCTGTAAACACAGATGATCTTTACCACACTTTCTCTGGCCTATTCACCATACTGCCCACAAGACAAACGTCCCTAAACAAGCATTGCCATAGTGATACAAGAGAGACATACAATAAAAGGGACATAAGGACTTAGACGTATCCAGACTGAAGCCCATGTAGAGAAAAGCAGACGATCTGAAAGAAAAAAGGAACAAAAAACAGGAATGGAAACGGAGAGAGGGATTCTAATGTTTTTTCTTTAAAGCTCCTCATTGCAGCGATTCACTTCTCTTTCCTGTGGAAGTGGAGCCGTGTGTTATATGGAGCAGCGCTGTTTTTCCTTCAGGGTGCTATTAAGCGTGTAGTCCCTTGTTTCTCCTGTCAGGAGTGATAGGATAGTCGATTATACCAGAGGCGAGGGATCCTCTCCCATGCATGCATACCTAGACCTCTCATCTACTCTGCCTTCCCGTCGCTTTCTGCTCCCCGGGCCTCTTCAGGTGCACACAAACACACATAAATGCTCACTTTCACAAAAAAAAGTGATGAAAGGCTATTTATCCTGCTTCCACTGTGATATCTCGGCTCACCATGCAGAATGGCCGGACACATTATCACCTCTGACCAGGGGGGAATCAGGACAGACGCCAGCAGCAAATACCAGCGCTGTGTGTGTGTGTGTGTGTGGTGTGTGTGTGTGTGTGTGTGTGTGTGCGTGTGCGTGTGTGTCCCAGCAGTAATAATCACCCGGATTAGAGCGGAGCCAAACCCCCGCAGGGTTCCCCTCTCTCTCCTCTCTCCTCCTCCCCCCCCACCGACCCAGCCCTGCAGTCCTGATCCCCAGTTTGAGCAGCGGTGGGAAGCAGAGCAGCCGGCCTGACATCTCCATGCGCCAGACAGAGGCGAAAAAAAACACACCTCTTTATTTTCTTTTTTTATTCCCCCACATATTTCCAACTCCCCCCCCCTCCTCCTATGTAGTATTGATCACACACAGCCCAAATAAAATATTGAACTAGCTCAGGCAACACAAAGACACATAACACATTCAACAAGCATAGCCTTTAACCACAAGGGTGCAGTGAAATGGAAGTTGATACAGCCGTCAATATGTCTGAGTGAGGGATGCAATATGTTGGCAACAACAATGGGGAGGCGCGGAGAAGAAATGGGTTAGCCTATAACTTAATAATAATGCATGCCGTGTCTGGATACCTCGCAGTCAACGCAGGGGAATATTACTGTGGCAACGTTGCCTAGGTGTATTAAACTGCCCATGCCTGAAATAAATTCAGCCAGACCTCTGGATAGGATCCTAGACTGGGTGATCCAGTGGAAACGCAGGGCACACTGATATTATTAGCACCCATCAACAATTGTCAGAGCTCCTGTGGCAGCGCAGTGTTCAAATGTCGATAAATGTTTGTCTATCAGCGTCTACTACCAACCCACACCGTCTCAGCAACATGCACTCCATCGTTGACATTCTTCTTATAATTTAAGACCATAGCAACATTGCCCCCCCACAATAAGGAGAACGACCTTTGATTCAAAATAACATAAAGAAAAACAGGTGCACCCATTAAGATCCTGTGGGAACTTTAATGTGTTTGTGGTATTCAGTTATGAGGTTATAATACCACCATTATATAGCCTTCCGTTATTCAATCTCCTCTGGTATCATAAGTACATTTCCATGTCATTAATTGGACCAAAAACAATTGTGAACTCATGTTAAGTTTTAATATAATTTGAGAATAAAAAGGTTTAAAATGTACCATTAAATTAGGCCTATAATTATTCTCTCTCCAGAGGAATAAACCTGCATTAAAGGCTGTTTTTCTTAAACCAGATACATGAGTAAGAAGCAAACCTGTTAAGAGCAGATAGGAATGTTAACAACTTCATTAAGTTAGATTGAATTCAGTTACATTTGATTAGATTATCTTTATCTGATTCTACAGAAACGAAATTTTACAGCTCTGTGAGATTACAGTGACCTTATTGTACCTTCAGAGGAATTGTCCCTACTGTGGCACCACTGCAACACTCGTTATAAACGAAATACAATAACAGTTCCTTAGTTTACAAGTTTTACAGGTAAAACCCTAAATAAATAGCATACTATAGACTACCAATATCTGATGCATATTATGTTATTTCCTAAAAAACAAAAAAAAACACAAATTCTTCATAATCTATAATGAAGAAATGAAACATGTGAGAGGTTTACCTCAGGTTCTTCTGCTTGTTCTCCTTCTTGTTGAGGACCCCCGGCACACAGTTGGTGAGCTCGGTCCAGTCGGCGTGCAAGCCGCAGCTCCAGCCGGTGGAGAACCGAGAGAAGAGCCAGGTCTCCTTGCGGTTCGGCCGGTAGCAGGTACACTTCTTCTGGCCCGGTCTGCAGTCGCAGGGGACCTCCAGGCGGACATTCTGGACCAGGTGCCGGCCGAAGGTAGTCCCGCCGGTTTTCTGGATGTGCAAAAACACAATCACGTCCTCCCCTTTGATTTGGAAATCGATCGTCCTCTCCAAGTCCCTGACGGGGAAGTAGTATTTCTTAACGTAGTGGGGGTCCGGAGTGGGGAAGATGTCCCCCTCGTCTTCCTCCGCGAAATACCCGTGCGGGGAGCCGAAATTGATCACCCCGGGAGCCACGTACTGATAGAGGATCAGCATGAAACACACGGATCCGACGACGATCAACAAGAATTTGCTGCTCCTCTCGACCATGGTCCTTCCAAGTGCGGGTCCCACAGCACGCTACCATTTCCCAGTCAAGCCGACAACAGGGAGCGGGGCGCTCGGCTTCTGCATGCTCGCTCTCTCGCTCTCTCTCTCCTCTCCTCTCCTCTCCTCCCCGCCGCCAAGAAGGTCTCGTTTTCGGGGCTTCAAGAGTGACTCACTCCGCTTGGAGACGACCGGTGAAGTTGTTGGCTCATCGTGAGAGATGCATTGTAACTCGCTTAAAAAAAAAAAAGCCCCCCTCCCCTGTGCAGACGACCCTCCCCCGTTTACTTTACTTTGGTTTCCAGTCTGCACAACAGGCACCCTGAATCACCGTGGAGCTATGTACCCAGGATGCAGCGCGAATCCTACCTTTTCTACGTCTCTCTCTCTTTCTCTCTCTCTCTTTCTCTCTCGGAGCACCGACTGAAAAGGAGAGTCGCTTTAATTTATTGGTTGACACGTCACGACCGCGTCATCCCCGAGCAGCCAATCACTGGAGGCGTCTCCAGAGATGGATGACAACACATTCCTCTCTCTACAAACAAAACCGTGGCTTTAAAAGTAATAAACTACAATTTAGCACACTCCTGTTGTTTTGCTGCTGTAAAGTCACTGCTTGGTCTAGCAGCTTTTGGTGGATAATTTAACTAAACTTTTAATAGATATGTTGCTACATAACTGACATTCCATAGTACATTTTCTGAATATGTGGTTAATTCAATTCAATTCAGTTTACTTTGTATAGCCCAGAATCACAAATTACAAATTTGTTTCAGAGGGCTTTACAATCTGTACACATGCGACATCCTGTGTCCCGGAACCCTCACATCGGCACAGGAAAAACATATAAAACCTACTTAGCACTTATTGTATTCATATTAGTTTGTTGCACTTATTGTATTCGTATTAGTTTGTTGCACTTATTGTATTCATATTAGTTTGTTGCACTTATTGTATTCGTATTAGTTTGTTGCACTTATTGTATTCGTATTAGTTTGTTGCACTTATTGTATTCGTATTAGTTTGTTTCTGCAGTGTACTTTTGCTCTGGTTTATGCTTTTAGATGCTTGTTTAAGAAAGGAGATGCACTTATGACTTCTGGTGACTAGTAGTTCTCTTGAATACCTATGTTAAATACACTTATTGTAAGTCGCTTTGGATAAAAGCGTCTGCTAAATGACTGTAATGTAATGTAATGTAATGTACAATAACTTATTTATCGTTTTGGTGTGTGGTATCTATACTGACAAACATAGGCCATCAGACTAAAGCAATTTCTTTCATATCAAAATCCAATGTATCCAATGTATCTTCCTGCTGTAAGGTGATTAATGATGCAGCTTAAATTTTGGAATGAACTCCATCATTAATAATAATAATAATAATAATAATAATAATAATAACTTTATTTATATAGCACCTTTTAAAAACAAGGCTTACAAAGTGCTTTGACAGACCAGCCAGCAAGACAGTGCATAAGAAACAAAATGAAATAACAAGTGACAATCAAATAAACAAATACACAAACAAAATAAATAAAATAAATAAAATAAATAAAATAAATAAAATAAATAAAATAAATAAAATAAATAAATAAATAAATAAATAAAATAAATAAAATAAATAAAATAAATAAAATAAATAAAATAAAATAAATAAAATCAAGTGATAATGGTAAAATATAGTAAACAAATATAAGATAAAATACCAAGACCAAATGAAAATGAACCAATAAAACGACGACATCACATTAAAGCCAATCTATAAAAATGTGTTTTAAGAAGTGATTTAAAGTGATTTAAGAGAGTTTCAAAAAGATTGTGTGGCAACCCAAGCATGGCCATCATTTAAAACCTGCATTTTCAGAGTTCTTTGATTCCCAATTCAAGACGTCTAATGTTTTGCCTGAGACATGCAACCATGTAGCAAAATCACTATCTCCTTGTCTTTTTAAAATTGGGGGAATATACGTACATTTCAAGGCAAGAAGTACTATTCTATTTTGCATCGTATGTGTTTTTGTGCAGGCTGCATTGACCATTCATTGTTTGTCTTATTTGCTCTATATGCATACAAATCAAACATGGAAAACAAACAAACAAGGTTAGAAATAACTTTAAAATGATAAGGAACTTCTCAAGAAAACGCCTTTCTTAGTCAGAAGGGCCCCCAGAAACAGCTCATTGTACAGAAACACAGATATAGGATGTAAATCATAATAAGTAGCCCTATTTGCAAGAGATTGAATGGAGAACAAACATTATCAGTAAAAGCAAACACACCGCGCTCAGATTATAAAAAGTCATTTGAATGCATGCAAAATAGTGGAAGTTTCTATTAAAAGTCTACTGTATGTGGAACTTGTTGAATTCATAGAGAAAGTAGTCTAATAAAAACACATTTTTAGGTATTGTAATATCTGATTACAAAAAAATCTAAATTGCAAAATAACAGGTAACCCAAACGTAGGCAGCAGTTTGAGTATATTACAAAGCTCCAAACTGATGCGTTTACCAGAAAGCTCAAATGTCCGACAACCATGAGATCAACCGATGCCTGTTTTGTTTCACGTTGCTTCTCGCGTTGCTGCCGCTGGTGGTCAGCACTGAGACCTGCCTCTTCTCCTTTAATGCAGCCCAACAACTTGTCAGGCATATTTATGTTATTCCCAGGGGCGATTACTGTCGAACATATTCTGACTAATCACATTTTATAGCTGAAGAGAGAGACATGCTTCCAATGCTGGATGTTGTTCAGATAAGACTGGCTCACCAAAAACTGACAGTGTAATTCTTCTTTTTTTTTTTTTTTTTTTTTTTTTTTCACCAGTGCCCCTGTGGTTTAGCTGCAATTTCTCAGTCATTTGTTATTGCAGATGTTTATTGTGGTAATAGGGCAGAGCGAAATGAGTGGCTGCGTGTAATGTTAGTAAGCTACCGGGCCTGATTCCCACATGTTTCTTAAATGAAGCTCAATCAGTAAGATCAGCCCAATCAGCAGGCCCGGGGGTGTGAAAGCAGCAGTTGGTTGTGGCTGATGGCAAATGAGGTTGGTAAGGGATGAGGGTATATTTTCACTTTGAGTGGTTTGGGTTGATGATGTGTGATGTGTGTTTAGTCAGGCTGTAATTGCCACTGTGCTTATCCACAGTTTCAACTTCCATGATTTCCCACTTGGATGTGGTCTGTTCTCAAACTCTTCCCAAAAACCTGTCATCATTTATCTCAGGTGATTCTGAGGAGGACCAGGTGTTCACGATTTCCAGATTAGCCGATAATTCAGCCACACTTTGATTACTGTTTGAGTATTTTGAAATGGCACTCATTTCCCTTCTTTTCCTTTTAAAAGTAAAGCGATGAGTTGTCACCCTTTGTAAACTGCTTTGATAACGGTCATACATTAACTAATGCATAACAGATCATTGTTTATGCCTTTTATTTTGTAACAGTGCAGTTATAAACCCATTAACAATGCTTGCTAATAATCCATCAGGTCTGCAGTTATATATGCTAATAGTGGGTTAATAAATGGCTTTTGCCTCAGATTTTTAGTAAGGTATTAAATGGCTAAAATGTTTGGGTTAGGTTTGGAGGAAAATAAAGGAACTTTTCACAACCAGGCACCCCAAAAGTTGTTCTAATTAATTACTCATTGCTGATCTATAAATAATTAGTAAATGATTTATAAGCTACTAATGAAGTCAATAGTTTCAACTTACAAACCCTTTATAAAGGGTGACTTATGAGAAAGCGGTACCAACTTCTCATTAATTGTCTTAGTCATTTATTAAGCTTCAAAACCAGACATTTTGCTGTTACAAAAAGAGAACTCATCAACACAGACTTTAAAAAGACACATTTCTTTAAATAGATGTTTCCGCCTCGAGTCAGATCCCCTTTTTGTTTACTGGAAGATCCAGCCGAGAACAAAAATTGATATGTTTGTTTTGCATGTGGACGTTCCTTTCATAAATGCTGTTTTCCATTGTGTGTGCGTCGCGGGCATGTTTACAGCCTCTGAAATGTGAGGATTCAACGCTCCTCTGTGTTGCATATTGTTGTATATAGAATAATTAGGGATTTTGGAATGATTGTCAGACAAAACAAGCAATTTTAAGATGCAAACTTGGACTTTATATATACGTATAAATATTGATATAAAAGATTTCTCAATAATGAAATGTCATTTCCTCACTGGCTGAAACCTTTTATCCAATATCTTGTTTTTAGCATTTTGCCTTTATTTATTTACTGACAGTTTAAAGCCAATGCTCGATTGCCACCTAAATAAGATCCAGACTTACAGTGGTTCAAATGGGTTGTACTAGTCAAAAAGATTGACAGCAGCGATGTGATTGGCTGATGGAGATTGTGGCAATATCTGGTGGTAGGAATAACTGATTATTTGCTCTATAAAGTGTCTGGATATAATGATTAATGCCACTCATACAATTTCCAGGGCCCAGGATGGCTTCTACAGTTTATTAGTTTTCGTTCAACCAGCAGTTTCAACCCAAAGATGTATGATTAACTGTAATTTACGAAGGAGAGAAGCAGCAAATATTACATTTGGAAAGTTGAAAACAAAATAATTATTCACTTTTGCTTACTCAATCAATTACATATTACATTACATTACAGTCATTTAGCAGACGCTTTTATCCAAAGCGACTTACAGTCAGTAGTATATTACATATCATTCACCCATTCACACACTGATGACAGGCTACCATGCAAGGTGCCACCATCAGACTCTAACTAACAATCATCATCCAGTCCACACCGACGGCAAGCCTTCGGGAGCAACTTGGGGTTAAGTGTCTTGCCCAAGGACACATCGACTGCTGAAGCCGGGTATCGAACCACCGACCCTCTGATTGGAGAACTACCTTGCTCTCCACTACGCCACAGCCGCCCAATTCAACAATGAATCCACTTGTTGCTTCACCTTTCCTTTCCATCTGGTCACATCTCCTCTGAGCTAACCACGGCCTTGTGGCCTCCACATGTGCATCACCATGACTCACATTCATGTCACGTGAGTTAACTACATCTGTTTGGACTGGGTTTTTTTTGCGTCCCTTCCCTTCCTGAGATTATCCCAGCATGACTGGAGCTGAGCGTCTGAGGGCAACCAGCGCGTGTGAGCCGGTTCCTGTCGTGAATAATTCAGCTTCTTATTTACATGTTCTTTACTTACACTTAAGCAGCATCCGCCTGTCACACTGCTGTTAAACACACTCATGATTAGGACTTCTGCCTCGCCCCTGGCATTAACCAGTTGTATTAAATACTGGGAGATCTGTGGGAGTGTGTGTGCGTGTGTGAGCGCATCTCGCTGTGTTTGTAAGACAGAGAGAAAGCGACTGCGAATATTAATACTGCTAACTCGTATGTGTATGTGTGTGTGTGTGTGTGTGTTTATGACGTGATGTTGGTGTGTATGTGTGTGTTTTCCTCTCACCATGCGCAGTGTCATTATGAGCAGCGTTACTTAAAGAAGATGGATGTCACAGAGTGTGTTGCCCTCTGGCTCGGGTATAGAGATATGTCTGTTTATCATCAGAACCAGTTTATTGTTGCTTTTGCATAATGATCCTGTTTAGATGGATATTTTCACACTGTTTCCAGAGGCTTTGAGCTGTGTATTATGTCCTGCCTCAGTGTCTCACATGCACACATTGTGTCTCTTTGTTTCATTTATTCTTATTTTGTTTTTTATCAATAAAGTCTGTCTTGTCGCATATACATTTATAGGAAGAAACACACTGAACGCGTGCCGTGGACAAACACGCATACAAATATTTACATATGTATGAGGCCCATAAAATGCCCCCAATTAAAATGCAATGTTTATTAATAAATAAACAGGTGGTCAGTGGATTAAAGCCGGTTCTCATGTTGACGCAAGCTAAACAGAATTCATTCATGGTGCTTACATCTTTGTCTTGATTTTTAGGAATCCGCTCTAAGCTTGCTAATGTCACACACACACACACACACACACACACACACACACACACACACACACACACACACACACACACACACACACACACACACACACACACACACACACACACACACACACACACACACACACACACACACACAAAACATCATGCTCAGACATGCCCCGTCTGTTTGTGCTTTATTTTTCATTCAGCCAGCGGCAAGGGCTGGATTCCACTGAGGGAAAACACAAAAACAAAAGTCAATAGGGTATTAAAACTAACACGCACACACACACCCACACAAAAACCCACACATTTTACCAACTCCTAACCTTCCAAAATTTGTGAATCAGCAGCACATTTGTTTGTTCTTTATAAGTAAACAGGCAAAAATGGAGTCAAAAGAATTACCAATCAGTTTTCATCATGGAGCCCTAAAATGAATTATTCCCTGAACCCTTCGGAGTGTTTCAGACACAAATATTTTCTTTGGATGTGTCTTCAGGGGAAGTGCACACTGTAGAAAGAAAACAGAACTGGGCGCCATCTATTTCCTACATTCCAGAGTCTATTAGTGTTTGAGTGTGTTTGAGTGTGTGTGTTTGAGTGTGTGTGTGTGTGTGTGTGTGTGTGTGTGTGTGTGTGTGTGTGTGTGTGTGTGTGTGTGTGTGTGTGTGTGTGTGTGTGTGTGTGTGGGAGTAGAACACTGAGGAAGTTTGAGGGTGTGTGTATGTTTATACATGATGTTAGATTTGATTTTAGGAACATCAACGTGTCTATGAACTCCATACCGATGTTGTAGGAAAATGAATAAAACCTTTTTTTTTTTTCCAAATACATTCAGTATCTGAAATACTGTCCCAGCACAAGTTGTACTAGCAACATATGTTTTATATACGTGTTGTCAGATCATTGGATTTGAATCATTAGTAAGTCTTATAACTGTATCAGTTAGCCCAGTCTTGCAGAAATACTTGATATGATCACAACCTCTTTACAGCACGTGTTCACGTCCCAAAGTGTTGAGTTAAATGTAAAGTTACATTTATGACGTGTTTCCATATTTTACTTAAGTTTACGTACTTATTTAAGGACCAACTATGATGTTTATCCTCAACCTTACTAAATGGTTTTGTTGCTTAAACCTAACATTAAATAGTTTCCGTGTTGGCGGGAAAAAAAACGTTACACAATATGAGCCAGCACCATGAATTGTCCTGTTAAGAGGTCTTGTTCATTTTTACGTATTTCTGTGACATCATACTCTAAACGCCTTCGGTTGCCAACAACATAAAAGAAGCAGGCTTTGCTTCGACTTAAACATTTTTCGTTCAAACCTCCATAAAGGTATTAGTAATACAGATGGACAAGGACATTTCCTACCTCACTAAAAGCATCACAATACGTCTCTCTACACTTTGGATTCAAGGAAAGACGCCCGGCAATTTTGTTAACTTTTGAAAACCAACACTCCCGAAAGCATGCCCACTTCATGCAGCAACTTTTCAGGAGAAAGTAGCTTTTGAACTTCTCTCTCTCTCCTTTCATTCTACTTCCATCCCTTTTGGTGTGCACGATCGAGTGCAACACTATAAATGCCTTTAAGGAGAGACTTTGCTGCTTTATCCTCGTTTGTACAAATGGTTCCGTCCTGCCTTCTCTATCAGAGCAGTCGCCCCTCCGTCGAGTGTGGCCGTTCAGAACAGGTACAGACTATTTTGCCTTCAGGCGTGGCTTGACTACACCACTTTGTTTTCAAGCTCTCTTCAGGGCTCACACTTCCCTCATGTCATCTGCCTCACGCTGCTTAGACATTCCTCTGTGCGCGTGTGCACACATTTATGAGCGCTTGTGCGTGCGTGTGCTGTACTTTTTTTTTTCCCCCAGCAGGGTTGTTATTTTCCTGTGACAAGTTGACCCTTGGACATTTAGCCAGAGGACATATGTTTTCAATGGGTGTGTCAGGTTTAGCACTTAATTCTCTCTCACAGACATGAGGGATTTAAGCCAAAAGGCATGTGTGTCTATAGGGAATTAGATTATCTCATGTTTCGAGGCAGTTGTTAATGATTAAGGTTGTATTTAAAATGCTGCACATAACCACTGTCTACTGGCCACTGAGCACGTATTGATTTGTGGAGATTACTTGGGCTTAAAAGCTGATGTCTTACAAACAAGACTGAATTCAAATATTCCATTAAAAAGTATTTATCAGCCTTAACATGATCACCAAAGCTGCACATTTTTCTTTAAAAATATGCCACCGTAGTGCAGGTAAAAGATTTACAAAGCCATGCAAGTTTTATTTTATTGTATAAGCAAGTTTAATTTTTTTGCAGATGTGCGTCTAAATAAAGTCAATCTTTAGCTTCTCTTTCACTAGACAGAGGCTCAGTCTAATGTAAATGCAGATGAACGCAGCACAGACATCATAGATCCGCAATTTGGTGAGGGAAATCCTTGTGATCGGTGAAGAATAATATTGCATTCAATATCAATTTTCTCTGTCAACATTTGCCTTGGGAAATTTAGCCGGTACAATGGCAGAGGACTCAAATAACCAAAGCTCTTTGTTTGAGTGGAGTGCAATCGGATCTAGCTGCTGCTCCAGTTCTTGGAAGACAACGGACGGTTAATGGAAGCAGCGTAACCTCACACTGTCTCACTCGCTTCCCTCCGTACCCCCCCCCCATTCTCTTTCTCCCTTTTCTCTTCTACCACTTTCTTTCTCTCTCTCTCTCCCCTCGCCACATCCTTCCTGTCTTTCATTGTAAGGTTCTCACTGAGAGAAATCTATACTACCTTCTGTCACACCGCTTATCTCCTTTTGAAATAAACAGACAATAACTACAAGGCTGTTGGTGGTTTTCACCTCAGAGTCTGTTGAATCTGAGCCTCAGCCACCCTCTGCCTTCTATCGCAACTTCCGCCTCATGGCAATTACACATTATTGGCATGACTGATTGGCAAATACAATATTGTTCTAAAGATAGCTGTCTGGCTTCAGGATTGCCTCTCTGCGGCAAGCACAATGAAACCAAAGCTCTGTTTCAATCGTGCAGTGGACCCGCCAAGGTATCTTCTCTGGACATGAAAACAAATGTCTGCTTCTCAGTGTTGACCAGGGTCAGATGTGATCAGTGCCAAGATGCAGTACCTTTAATTTGGGGTGTTTCCAAAGTCTTCATGGCATGTTAAATGAAGAGGAGAGGAACATTTATATACCCTTATCCATTAGTTTGATTACAACTGTGATTCATACTGTGACATTTTGGGAAATGCGCCTGCTCTCTTGCTGAGCCGCCTGCTCTCTAAAAAGTTACTACTTTCCCATTCAACAAATCTGCATTACGTCATTCCATTTGTTCTGGATGCATCACAGAGAGGTTTTTAATCATAGTCCCGTGGTTTCTGCATGTGAAGGAGGTCAATGTGTATGGGTGGGTTATTTTGTTTTTGTTTCGTTTCAATTTACAATGTTAATCGTCTTTAAAACTGCAACAGTATACTGAGATAAAATACGTTTCCTTTGTAACGTAATTGAGAATGCAGTTAGGTTGTATGGGTTATTTTGTAGGAGACATGGCTGTGCTGAGAGTAAGATACTACTCTCATGATTATGATTAATTAAAAGTCCACAGACTTGAACATTTCTAAAGAATGATGATCTATTAGTGGGTGTTTCAGGGGCTGGAGCGATGCGCTGACATTTGAGTGTCGCCCATTAAACAACATAGCAATCTCAAACTACATTGAAGGAGAATGAAAGAATATCAGCAAACATGGACATTGTAAAAACAATGAGGACCATGAGAATGTTGTGGGTTTGTTCCTTCTTGCTATCTGGCATTCAACTATGAGGAATATTTTGATATCTCTGGAAAATACGGTAATTTGTGTTCTTGCCGATTGATACCACTCATGTCTTTACATTAAATATGAAGCCAGAAGCTGATTAGCTTAGCAGGGAAACAGCTAGCCTGGCTCTGTCCAAAAGTAACACAATCTGCCTACATGCATCTCAAAAACTAACTATCACATTATGTGTTGTTTGTTTAATCCATTCAAAAACCGAAGTGTAAAACCTAAACGTTGCAGTAGTATTTAGATAAGCTCATTGCCTAATGGACTGGTATTGAGTGTAAGAGTGTTATTGATTCTGTTCAGAATATCAAACTATTTCTTTAAGTCTAGATGTTTGAGTTTCCCATCAGCAAATGAGCACACCAAGCCTGATTTAAATAGAAAATATGTCCTTTAAATTGATTGATCACAGGATAATTTTGACTTAATGATTATAGCGACTTAATGTTCTCTGCAAAGTTTTGCCTCTCAACAATTTTCCTGCATTTGCATATTGATTTTCATGAAGTGATTGCAAAAAAAAAATGCAGTTCGGAAGGTAGTTAACATACACTCATCAATCTCAAAACCTATAATGAACTTGAGTAAATGTTTGGTAGTGAAACAAACAATTTGTTGTACACGGACCAAAACACTGGTATGTTCCTTTAAGACAATGACAAAGGCTCTAGTCAACCCTTTTTTTATTTTTTTATTAGGTGGGATGACGTCAACTGGCACACAGGATATGCAGCAGTAGATGGATCTTGGAATAAAAAAAAAAATTGCCTATATTTCCCCCGTTAATTGTATTTGTTTATTTTTCTGCATTTTGTCAGATGGAGGCATAAGATAAAGTCAATGATGGGATATTAGAAGATGGAAGCCAGAGCGCTGAGCTCCTCCCCCCTCTCCTCCCCCTCCCTCCCGCTTCTTCTGCCTCCTAAGTATAAGCAGATTAAAGTTAATGATCTAAAGTGAATTAGATATTTAATCATCTTATCATCTTAGCGTAGTCAGGTCATAACTCTGCGCTGATCTGAAATCCCGTCTGTTTGACAGTGCACAGTAGAAGCACAATAAGCCAAATTCGGAGGTCGGTTTGTATCCTCCAGTAGGTTCCATTAAATCAATTTGGAGATTGAGAAATCAAATTTACCCCCATCATTCCCCCCCCTGCTTTTACATGATACAAAACATTTGTGATTGAGGACAAACAGTAATGGAACAGAACTGACCTCAAAAGATAAAAAAAATATCCTGAGAGACGCCTCCACCGACTCATCTAATTTCCTTGCTCCTTTTTAAACTGCTCTCTTCATCCTCCCCTTTGCTTCACTCTCCATCACCCTCCATCTGAACTCTCACTGATTGAGGTGCAAGCACTTTGATTTTGCACGCTTAGATGCCGCTTGCACGCACACACACACACACACACACACACACACACACACACACACACACACACACACACACACACACACACACACACACACACACACACACACACACACACACACACACACACACACACACCTTTCCACTCAATTTTATCTCGATGAGTTTCTCCCTCTTCTCGATCGGGTTGAGATGTCCTCTTTAGTTGTCTCTCGATCCTAATTTCATTGCATTGCTTCTTTCCTCTGTCGATACACCTGAATACATTTCCATCTGCTCATCTCTACCCACTTTACATCCTCTCAGCAAGGAATATTTAAACATTGCATTGTATTGGAAATGTCTCTATGTCCCCTTAGTCTAATATTTCCTCAACATCTCAACCCGATGTTCCCTCAGATAAGTAACTCCACCGGTGCTATGTCATTGTGCCTATGGCCCATTATTCCAAAACCCCAATTGTCGCAGAAAAATGTGTCCAACAACCTGTTATCCCAAAAACAAACGGCCATTGTTCCGAAGGCCAATTGCTAAAAAAATACAACAAACACACATGTACAGCACATGGCTAATTATTATGCAGAATGATTTCGTCGGACCTTCCTGTTTGCAATCTTTTTTTCTTACTATGGCCCATGTATGACCCGCCTCTGATTGGCTTACCCTGATATTCTTACTGTAACCATAATTAGAGCCTAAACCTAACCAACCCAACCAACAAAGGCAATGAGCACCGTAGGCCAGGGGTGATGCTGATGGAACATGGCGCTAAGAGAACATAGGGCTGATGGAAAATAGGGCCTAATATGGATGGCAGAAATATTCATAGAAGCTGAGGGGAACATAGGCCTGAACCCATTGTATTCACTTGCATCTGTGTATGAGTTTCTCTGCTCTGTATTTCTGTGCGTCTTCTAACATTTTCTGAAAAAAATTAAATAAATCATGCATGCAGTAGTTCTTGAAAGCTCCGTGCAGAAAAACTAAAAAGGTTGTGGTGTTTCCAATACTCAGCTTTGTGATTCATATAACAAATTCACCATGACCGTCTGTCTCGGGTTGCTCAAGGTTCACAGTCATCTGATGATGGAGTTTTCTAGTGACAGAGCGAAGTGAGTGGGGACGACATGCAGAGACAGACATAGTGAAACATGGATGTAAGATGGAGGGAAAAACCAGTAAAAAATGTGTGATATTACTGCATACTAGCGATAACCTCTGCTGGTCCAACAACACGTTGGGCCGTCTAAGTTTCCAAAGAGAAATGCTTTGTTTCAGCAGCATCTGAGCCCCCCCGCGCTGGAAAATCACCGAGAACACAAACATCCAAAGGGCTGCAGCTTGCATATCTGTGTGTGCGTGCACCTACAGCTGTGCGTGCACCTCCACCAGATAGTCAACCCATGTTTTAAGCACACACATACGCATTTGAAATAAAACCAAAACCTCACACCCTCACATTCTCACAGAGGCGTATTTGCAGACATTTGAACACATTCGTGAACAGTGGAGGCAGCATCCCGGCAGCACGCCTCGTGATTTTGTCTAAATGTCACATTACTGAGGCAGCCACATGTGCCTTTCCTCAACAGGCACTCAGATAGAAGCCCGGGGAATAAAAAAAATAAAAAAAGAGATGAGAAAAAGTTGTAGTGGAGAAAGGGAGGGTAGAAACAGGGGGTAAGTATTCATACAGAAAAGGTATATTCTGATGTATAGTTATGTTGTGTCTCTGCAGTATTTGTCTTTGGCTTACCTCTTTGTTGTTTTGCTGCATTCTCCGCCTTATCTTTCTTCCCCACAGGAGATAAGTATGTTTCAGAGGAAATTAATGATTTTTACTTTGTCCATGGTTTTTTGTTTATTTAAAATAAGGTGGCAAGGGAAGGTGCCCAAATCTTGTGCTAATTTAGTGTTTTTGCAACAGTTTTCTGTTAAAAGTCATTATTAAAAAAAGAACATGTCCTAGTGCATGAAACAGCGTGTAGTTACACTTTTTCATTATGAAAGCAATAAGGAAACAATCAGAACTGTGGTTCCCCTGCAGATAAAGAAAATGAACCTCTTTATTGCCATGGGGTAGGCTTCATTTAGACGAGATTATGCTTCTGTTTACTCTAGTACAGAATGAAGTACATGGTCAAAGGCCAGGAGCCTAATTCATGTAATGCTTGTTTGTTTCCCCACACAACTTTAATGGGATTCAGACATATTTTTCTTAATTTTGCAATGATCTTTGGTGAGACGATATATTTCTTAACTCAAAATATGGACAAATATACTATAATTTACAATTCACTGGAGCTTATTTCAACATTTTCCATTACATTTCAAGAAATGGTGCTGTACGGCTGAAAAAAAAATAGAACACTTAAAATCAGGCCAAACTGTAGGTGATTTTCTTCTTAATTTGAAGGTGCGTGATGTAAGATAACTGTGGCAGTGGGCGTGGTCTGCGCTCAGCTGCAGGCGAGAGAGGTGGGGGAGTGGTTCATGGGAACAGTGCCGGGGTGAGTTCAATCAACACGGCTGTAACATGGTGCTAATCAGGCTGAATGTATTTAAGCAGTAGCAGGCGGGAGTTCGAGAGGGACAGTCACAGACGAGGAACGAGGACTGAGACAGAGCGAAGCCATCAGAGAGGTGGCGTTACGGAACGAGACCGGAAGCCATCAGAGAGGTGGCGTTACGGGAACGTTGGACCGAGTGCGCCCGAGAAGCCGGGCAGCGAAGCGGAGCGCACGACGGTCCGCATTGTGTGGTGTATTTGGGATGAAATAAATATACCTTTGTTAAAAACCTACCCACTGAAGCCGTGTCTGTGTTGGGGAAAACCTACGGTAGTCGAGAGTCGGCTACACTGGCGCCTGAACGGGGACCTCAACACGGTGATGACAGAGCAGCAGATACAGCCGGTGGCGGCGTTGGCCCAGATGCTGGGGGAGATCGCGGCCATGCACCAACAGCAGACGGAGGTGAACCGGCGGCAGATGGAGGCACTCCACAGCCAGGCGGAGATGCAGACCCGGGTCCTGGAGAGCCTGCTGTCCCGGTCGGGGGCGGCGGCTCCACCCCCTCCGTCACCGCTCACGGGCATCGCGCTCCACAAAATGTCCGCGGAAGACGACCCACAGACCTTCCTGGAGATGTTCGAGGGGACAGCGGTGGCGTGCGGGTGGCCGGCGGCGGCGTGGTCCGTGCGCCTGCTCCCCTTGCTGTCAGGGGAGGCCCAAACTGCGGCGCTCGGCCTGCCAGCGTCCTCGCGGGGAAATTTCCAGGACATAAAAAAAGCCGTCCTTGATAGGACGGGTTTCTCCCCCGAGGACCACCGTCGCCGGTTCCGGGGCACGAAATGGACACCCACCGACCGTCCTTTCGTGTATGCCCAGAAGCTGAGGGACGCAGCTAACAGGTGGCTACAGCCAGGGAGTCTGATGGTGAGCAGAAGATGCTGGAGAGGATCACAATCGAACAGTTTGTGGAGGGCCTCCCGACTGGGACGTCGGAATGGGTGCGGTGCCACCGACCTGGGGACTTGGGGGCGGCCATTATCCTCGCAGAGCATCACCTCGCCGTCCACCCCCGGGGACAGGGAGCGGAGGGGTGGACATCAGCGCCTGGCCGACCGACTCCTGCTCCTCGCAGGAAGTTCCTCACCTCAGCCTCCCTCCATCGGCCCCCACAAGCTCATGCATTTCAACCGCGCAATAACCCTCCCTCTGTGTCCTCCCATCGCCAGGCTCCAGGCGCTGTTCCCAACCCACAGGGGGCCCCTCAGGCATCAGAGCAGGAGTGTTGGAGGTGTGGGCAGCCCGGTCACTTCCGCAGAGAATGTCCACTGATGGAGGTCGGCCAGGTGATCCGGGTTGCCGGCCCGCCAGCACCCTCCTCCGGTCCGGGGGACATACAGCGTTCCGGTAAGGATTCAAGGGGGTGTACACCAGGCTATGGTGGACTCGGGCTGTACACAGTCCATGGTCCACCAGAACTTGGTTCGGCCAGGGGCGTTGGTAGAGGCAAAGTGGGTGGAGATAAGGTGTGTGCATGGGGATGTTCACAGATATCCTGTTGTGTCAGTTGAAATTAAACACAGGGGCAAAACGCATAGAATTAGGGCTGCGGTTAGCTCCCGCCTTGCACGCCCACTGATTTTAGGCACGGATTGGTCTGGGTTCCATACGTTAGTGGGGCAATGTGTGGGTGTGCGATCGCGACCGGCAGGGACATGTGGGATGTGTGCGGTGCTCAGTGGTGACGCGAGGTTGTCCGACGCTGCTGAAGGGGAGGGGAAACCGGTGGTGCCCTCACAAGGGGCCCCGCAGGTTCCCGAAATACACTCCATGGAAGATTTTCCACTGGAGCAGTCTCGTGACAATACTCTACGCTTTGCCTTCGACCAAGTGATACAAATTGATGGTCACATGGTACACCCTGACACACCACCGACATACCCACACTTTTCATTGATTAGGGATAGACTGTATAGAGTGAGTCGTGACACTCAGACTGGTGAAGATATTACCCAATTGTTGGTGCCGGAAAGCCGTCGGGAAATGGTTTTCCGGGCGGCTCATTATAACCCAATGGCTGGGCACATGGGGTATGACAAAACACTAGACCGGATAATGGCCCGATTCTATTGGCCTGGGATTCGGGAGTGGTGCGCCGTTGGTGTGCCTCTTGCCCTGAATGCCAACTGGTAAACCTACCGGCCATCCCAAGAGCTCCATTGCGCCCATTGCCACTAATGGAGGTCCCGTTTGAGCGCATTGGCATGGACCTCATCGGGCCATTTCAATTGTCCACTACTTGATTCTGCTAGGATAGACTAAGTATATTGTTTTCTTAAAATTGATCTTAAACTGTACCAAGCCTGCTTAAAAAAGGGTTAGTGACTGATGCTGATTCTGTTGATTCTACTGTTCTGATATTCTCTAATCAGGAAGTGTTTGAAGCTCTGTTGTGTTTGATGCTCCTGTGCCTTTAATCAGGAACTGCTCTGAGAGGTGTGCTTTAGCTTCAATAGGTCAATTGTCCTCTTAACTGCTAGGGGGAGTGGCTTACACATCTCAAGGATATATATACTCAGACCACACAAACCTTTCTCCAGTGTATTTTGACTCTGGAGGGATACTGGACTACTTGATTCTGCTAGGATAGACTAAGTATATTGTTTTCTTAAAATTGATCTTAAACTGTACCAAGCCTGCTTAAAAAAGGGTTAGTGACTGATGCTGATTCTGTTGATTCTACTGTTCTGATATTCTCTAATCAGGAAGTGTTTGAAGCTCTGTTGTGTTTGATGCTCCTGTGCCTTTAATCAGGAACTGCTCTGAGAGGTGTGCTTTAGCTTCAATAGGTCAATTGTCCTCTTAACTGCTAGGGGGAGTGGCTTACACATCTCAAGGATATATATACTCAGACCACACAAACCTTTCTCCAGTGTATTTTGACTCTGGAGGGATACTGAACTACTTGATTCTGCTAGGATAGACTAAGTATATTGTTTTCTTAAAATTGATCTTAAACTGTACCAAGCCTGCTTAAAAAAGGGTTAGTGACTGATGCTGATTCTGTTGATTCTACTGTTCTGATATTCTCTAATCAGGAAGTGTTTGAAGCTCTGTTGTGTTTGATGCTCCTGTGCCTTTAATCAGGAACTGCTCTGAGAGGTGTGCTTTAGCTTCAATAGGTCAATTGTCCTCTTAACTGCTAGGGGGAGTGGCTTACACTCCTGGCAGACAACTAGCAATCAGTAGGTAGGCCCTTAACCACTGCTGCTGCCTGGAAGCGTCAGGCAAACGAAGGCTAGGGCGAACAAAGGCAACAGGGCGACTTTCTCAAGCCAGACTTCGTCAAGCAAAGACTTCTCGAGCGTGTACTTGTACGGGTCAGTAATTTGTTTATATTGACTACCATGTGTCTGCATCCTATTTCTGTCTGTTCCTCTGTTCGGTGGTCACGTAGACAGTGGGTCACTCCCAGGCGCCGTGACCCCACTAACCTCATCTATCCCACTCTCTCAGCCCATGGTGAGCAAGTGGTGTCGGGGGGGCTTTGGAACTGCCAGTCGGCAGTGCCGAAAGCTGAGTTCATCTCAGGCTATGCATCCTTGCTCTCCCTCAACTTTCTTGCTCTAACTGAGACCTGGATCACACCAGAAAACACCACCACACCCGCAGCTCTGTCAGATGCGTACTCCTTCTCTCACACTCCCAGAGCTGCGAGGCGAGGTGGTGGCACTGGCCTGCTAATTTCCCCAAAATGGAATTACTCTCTTGTCTCTGTTCCACAGTTCTCCCCATCCTCTTTTGAATTTCATGCTGTTACTGTCACTTATCCAGTCAAGCTCACCATTGCTGTTGTGTACCGCCCACCGGGCCCTCTTGGTGAGTTCCTGGAGGAGCTTGACACACTAGTCTCGCACTTCCATGACGATGGCTCCGCGCTCATCATGCTCGGCGACTTCAACATCCAGACTGATAAGTTAGAACCGCTGCTTTCCTTCCTCTCCTCCTTTGACCTCTATCGCTCTCCCTCTCCTCCTACCCACAAGGCCGGCAACCAGCTGGATCTTATCTTCACTAGACACTGTTCTACCGCTAACCTCTCTGTCACTCCCCTCCAGCTCTCGGACCACTACTTCATGTCCTACTCCCTCTCCCTCTCCTCTCCCCCTTACTTCCTCCTCCACCTACCCACATGGTTTCTACCCGTAGTCACCTCCGCTCCCTCTCCCCCGCTGATCTTTCCTCTTCCGTTACCTCTGCCCTCCCTGACCCTGAATCCTTCTCTCTTCTATCCCCCGATACTGCTACTGATCTTCTCCTCTCCACCCTTTCCTCCTCTTTGGACAACCTCTGTCCCTTCACCTCCAGGCCTGCACGGCCAACTCCTCCTGCCCCATGGCTGTCGGACTCAGTGCGTACTGATAGACGGAGCCTAAGAGCGGCTGAGCGTAAATGGAGAACAGGCAAACTCCCGGAGGACCTTCTTAACTTCCAATCTCTCCTTTCCACTTTTTCCTCCTCTCTAGCTACTGCTAAAGCGGCTTTTTTCCGCTCAAAAATCCTAACCTCTGCTTCCAATCCTAAAAAACTCTTTGAAACTTTCTCTTCACTCCTCCAACCCCCACCCCCTCCTCCTACTTCCTCCCTTCTCCCGGATGATTTCGCCAACTTCTTTGACAAGAAGGTAAACGATATCAGATCCTCCTTCTCTCAGCCCCCTCTCCCTCTCTACCCTCTACAGCTCTTCCCCCTCAGCTCCCCCTTCCCTCTCCACACCCCATCTTACCCTATTTTGCTCCCCTCTCCCCTAACGAGGTCCTTGACCTTGTTACATCTAACCGCCCCACCACGTGCTCCCTTGACCCGATCCCCCCCCCTCTTCTTCAGTCTATTGCCACTGAACTCCTTCCTTTCCTCACCCACCTCATCAACACATCTCTCGTCTCGGGATGCTTTCCCTCGGCTTTCAAGACTGCCAGAGTCACCCCCTTCTGAAAAAACCATCACTTGACCCCTCTGATGTCAAGAACTTCAGACCGGTTTCTCTTCTACCCTTTCTATCCAAAACACTTGAACGCGCTGTCTCTAAACAACTGTCTTCCTACCTCCACCAGAACAACCTCTTGGACCCCCACCAGTCCGGGTTCAAGGTGGGTCACTCGTCAGAGACGGCCCTCCTTGCGGTGACAGAGTCGCTTCACGCTGCGAGAGCGAACTCTCTCTCCTCTGTCCTGATTCTCCTGGACCTGTCAGCGGCGTTTGACACAGTGAACCACCAGATCCTCCTCTCCACCCTCGAGGGGATGGGCGTCTCAGGCTCTGCACTCTCCCTGCTTGCATCCTACCTGACAGGCCGATCCTACCAGGTGACATGGAGGGGGCCGTGTCAGAACCACGCACGCTGACTACGGGGGTTCCACAAGGTTCAGTTCTGGGCCCCCTTCTCTTCTCGCTCTACACAACATCTCTGGGTTCTGTTATTCGCTCCCATGACTTCTCCTACCATTGTTATGCCGATGACACCCAGCTGGTCTTGTCATTTCCTCCCGGTGACACCCAAGTGGAGGCACGCATTGCTGCGTGCTTGGCTGACATCTCGAAGTGGATGGCGACACACCACCTGAAGCTGAACCTGGACAAAACCGAGCTACTCTTCCTCCCGGGGAAGGGTTGCCCGCACCGAGACGTCCATCACCATTGATGATGCCGTGGTGACGCCAACTCGGACTGTGAGGAATCTGGGTGTGACCCTCGACGACCAACTGTCGTTCTCAGCAAACATTGCATCGGTCACACGCTCCTGCAGATTCCTCCTCTACAACATCAGGAGGATTCGCCCCTTCCTCACTGAGGAGACGGCGCAGGTGCTCATCCAGGCTCTGGTCATCTCCCGCCTGGACTACTGCAACTCACTACTTGCTGGAGCCCCGGCGTCGGCCATCAGACCTCTGGAGCTTGTCCAGAAAGCTGCAGCACGTCTGGTGTTCAATCGCCCCAAGTTCTCTCACACAACTTCCCTTCTCCGTTCCCTACACTGGCTCCCTGTAAGAGCTCGCATCCAGTTTAAGACTCTGGTGCTAGCCTACAGGGCAGTGAAAGGAACAGCTCCTTCCTATCTCCAGGCCTTGGTCAAGCCCTACACCCCTGCCCGACCACTTCGCTCTGCTGCCTCGGGCGACTGGTTGCCCCGTCGCTCAGAGGTCCCTGCGGCCGATCCACCCGGTCACAGCTTTTTTCTGTCCTGGCCCCTCAATGGTGGAATGAACTCCCCACTGACGTCAGGACAGCAGAGTCGCTGCCCATCTTCAGGCGCAGGCTGAAAACTCACCTCTTCAGGAAGTACTACCCGGAGCCTTCCTCGTAGCACTTATGGCACTCGTATTAGTTGCTGCACTTACTGTATTCGTATCAGTTCTAATGTAATGTAATGTAAAATTTCACCGGAGCACTCGAGGATATCGCTTTGTGTTAGTTCTGGTGGACTACGCAACGCGATATCCTGAAGCGGTGCCGCTGCGCACTATCTCTGCAAAGAGTGTTGCGCAGGCACTGTTTCAGGTCATCTCCCGAGTTGGAATCCCGAAAGAGATTCTGACCGACCAGGGCACCTCGTTTATGTCACGCACATTAAGGGAACTATACGGTTTATTGGGCGTCAAGGCAATTCGGACTAGTGTTTACCACCCACAGACCGATGGCCTTGTTGAGCGCCTGAATAAAACCTTGAAGTCCATGATCCATAAGTTCATACACGATGATGTCGGAAATTGGGATAAGTGTCTTGACCCTCTGTTGTTTGCAGTGCGGGAGGTGCCCCAGGCCTCCACAGGATTTTCTCCCTTTGAGCTGCTGTTTGGCAGAAAACCACGTGGGGTTCTGGACCTAGTTAAGGAAAACTGGGAGGAGGGTCCGAGCCCAAGCAAAAACGAGATTCAATACGTCCTGGACCTGAGAGCAAAACTCCACACACTGGGGCAATGTTCACGGGAGAATTTGCTCAGGGCCCAGGAGCGTCAACAACGCCTGTACAACAGAGGGGCTAGGCTGAGACAATTTGAACCGGGAGATAAAGTACTTGTATTACTTCCCTCTTCCAGCTCCAAACTGCTCGCTAAGTGGCAAGGGCCTTTTGTGGTCACACAGCGAGTGGGCGATGTAGACTACGAGGTTGTGCGTTCTGACAGGGGAGGGGCAACACAAATTTACCACCTCAACCTCCTCAAAGCATGGAGAGAGGCAGAGCCTGTGTCTCTGGTGACTACCGTGAAAGAGAGGGATGAGTTGGGGCCTGAGGTGCCAAATTCCACCAATCCAGCCTCGCTCCGTTGTGAAGACCATCTCACTCAGTCCCAGAGAGCAGATGTGGCTGCGTTGCAGCAGCGCTTTGCTGATGTGTTCTCCCCTCTGCCAGGACGCACCAACCTTATACAACACCATGTTGAAACTCGCCCAGGCGTGACAGTACGATCACGGCCTTATCGGTTGCCTGAACACAAAAGAAAGGTAGTTCAGAAAGAATTGGAAGCTATGCTGGAGATGGGGGTAATAGAAGAGTCCAATAGTGCCTGGTGTAGCCCCATCGTTCTGGTTGTCAAGAAGGATGGGTCTATACGGTTCTGTGTGGACTACCGCAAGGTGAATGACGAGTCACGGTTTGATGCCTATCCAATGCCCCGGGTCGACGAGCTCCTGGACCGGCTCGGCACGGCTCGTTTTTTCACGACACTGGATCTGACCAAGGGCTACTGGCAGATTCCCTTATCTCCAGAGTCCAGGGAAAAGACGGCTTTCTCCACTCCGTACGGATTGTACCAATTCGTCACACTTCCTTTCGGGCTGTTCGGTGCCCCAGCCGCATTCCAACATCTCATGGACCGGGTACTGCGTCCACACGCTGCTTATGCTGCCGCCTACATGGATGATGTGATCATCCACAGCAACAGCTGGGCGGAGCACATGCAGCGGGTGTCCGCGGTGCTTGAGTCTATGAGACAGGCTGGGCTCACCGCCAACCCGAAGAAGTGTGCGGTTGGACGGAGGGAGGTACGGTATCTGGGGTACCACTTGGGTGGAGGGCAGGTTCGTCCCCAGGTCGACAAGACAGCAGCGATTGCAGCCTGCCCGAGACCCAAGACCAAAAAAGAGGTGAGGCGGTTCTTGGGGCTGGCAGGGTATTACCGGCGGTTCATCCCCAACTTCGCCGACCTAACCAGCCCCCTGACTGACCTGACTCGAAAGGGTGCCTCAGATCCGGTCCAGTGGACGGAGCAGTGCCAGCTGGCGCTTGAGAGGGTAAAACAGGCCCTCTGTGGGGAACCTCTTCTCCACACACCTAACTTCTCTCTCCCTTTTATCCTGCAGACTGATGCCTCGAATAGGGGGCTGGGGGCCGTTTTGTCCCAGGAGGTGCAGGGGATCGACCGCCCAGTGCTTTACATCAGCCGGAAACTGTCTGAGAGGGAGTCTCGCTACAGCACAGTGGAGAAGGAAGGCCTGGCGATCCGGTGGGCGGTCGAAGCCCTGCGTTACTACCTCCTGGGACGCCCATTCACCCTCTATTCGGACCATGCCCCTCTACAGTGGCTCCACCGCATGAAGGATGCCAATGCCCGGATCACTCGGTGGTATCTGGCGTTGCAGCCTTTTAAATTCAAAGTGGTCCATAGGCCGGGGTGCAGATGGCTGTGGCAGACTTCCTTTCCCGCTCACAGGTGGGGGGAGTAGGCTAGGCCGGACGGCTCCCCGGCCTAAGTCGGGCGGTGGAGATGTGTGGCAGTGGGCGTGGTCTGCGCTCAGCTGCAGGTGAGAGAGGTGGGGGAGTGGTTCATGGGAACAGTGCCGGGGTGAGTTCAATCAACACGGCTGTAACATGGTGCTAATCAGGCTGAATGTATTTAAGCAGTAGCAGGCGGGAGTTCGAGAGGGACAGTCACAGACGAGGAACGAGGACTGAGACAGAGCGAAGCCATCAGAGAGGTGGCGTTACGGAACGAGACCGGAAGCCATCAGAGAGGTGGCGTTACGGGAACGTTGGACCGAGTGCGCCCGAGAAGCCGGGCAGCGAAGCGGAGCGCACGACGGTCCGCATTGTGTGGTGTATTTGGGATGAAATAAATATACCTTTGTTAAAAACCTACCCACTGAAGCCGTGTCTGTGTTGGGGAAAACCTACGGTAGTCGAGAGTCGGCTACAATAACCCACCATTTTTGTCCACTTCCCTACTTCACAACAAACCACAGTAACACTTTAGAGCGGTACAAAACACCAGACCAAATCCACTCATCCATTTCAGTTGTTTTGGAACTGCCTGTTCCCTTACAGTGGGCAGGATGCTACACCTGGCAGCTGACAGATGTTTCTTGGACCCTGGTTTTAAATCAAACCCCATCATTTATCTTCTTCACACATGTGCAGCTTTGATACATAACTGCACCAGAGACATCCTGTGTCCATCAGTCCATTGCTTGTACACATTTCTTGAATCAATATATAGGGAGTTCTTATTTTTTCTCATTAGTTTTCTACTTACACATTTAAGTAAGAAAATGAGCAAATTAAACAAACAACAACCGTATTAGTGCCTTCATGCTTCATGGTGAAAAGGGCTCAGTCCTCATACTTTGAGGTTCAGTCAGAGAGTTAATTAGCGTTGATGGATGTCCCTTTGTCAATATAAAGCATGGCAGCAATCAAATGACAGTTAAACACTGATCGACCAGACAAAGAACAAGCAGGTCTGGTCAGTCATTGAGCCCAACGTATAAAATGAACAGTTTTTGAACCCGTATTGGCATATTGCAAGTGTTATGAAGGATATCCCTTAAGTATGATGAGGCTGCTGCTTTAAGAGATTTATTTGGACTGATGGTGCAGTGAGAGGATGAGAGGACAGGCTCTGCAGTGGGAGAGCTTTTCATTACTGTGGACACGTGTTTGAGTTTTATATAAAGCAGCTGTGGAAATCCACTCATTTAGTGGTTCAACTTGACAGTTTCATACAGTAAATTCAACACAAGTTTCGTTTGGTCTCAGCTGGCATTTGGATGGAATTATTTTGGATGCAACAGTGCACAGCTACAAGTTCTCATTATTCTTTTCATCCCACTATGAAAGTGGTTGTTGCTGGCACACACTTACGATCCCTTTAAAAAGCTCAAGTTTAAGTGTATGCATGGTCCAAGAATCAGGCTTATCCAGGAGGTATTGAAATTGGTTTACCACGTTTCGGCTAATCCATCAACCTATTGAAGGAAATCAAAGGATAATAATAAACCAAGTAAGTACCTTGGTTATTGTGAGCTCTCTGTAGCAACTTGATTTCTTAGGTGTCAAGAAAATGAATAACCAGATTACCATAAAAGGTGCAATGTGCACCTTTAATTGGGTAACCCACAGCTACATTTCAGCTCTAGAAATCCAATTTTACGGTAATGTATATGCTGGAAAAGGTTTCCTGCTGGGTTTTTTTTCCGTGGTTATGTGTGTGAAAAATACCTCACACAGAGAAAAGTATAACTGTTGCAGCAGTGCAGAGGAATGAAAGGAAAGATCATTAATTGAAGGGGTATCCAGAATAATTCAAATCAAAGTGTGACTAAAACTGAATAAGTTTAAATATATCTACAGTAAGCTGAACAGAAGGTTATTTTTCACATTCAGACACATCAAATATAAAGTAAAACTATGCTCTGCAAAGCCTGTCCTCTCATTGTGCCATCATTCCAAATGCAACAAATGCTTACTTCATGATAAGAGGAGAAATGTGATGACTTGCCATGTAAACACGGGTTTTACTGCAACCAGCTTATTGCAGTGCATAGAAACACATTGTATGTGGTTTCTCAAGAAAGTTGTATCCAAACAAATCAATATCCACTTTGAATATCCACTAAAGTAATACTTTTGTGTCCTGATTTGATAACGGTTGTGAACATATATATTGTTGCTCTGCATGAATGTGTTTTTTTTATCTCAAGCCGACTGATGTGTTTGCTACTGTTGTCAGCAACAGAATCTTACTGTCCTGCAGTATGTATGTTCTTCTTAATTTGTCATTTCACTGGTTTTAGAAAAGGAATGCCAAAGGACTGCAGTTGAAATTCAACCGTCTGGATTACACTAACACATTGAAAAAGCACGCTACTTAATGTGAGTCGTTTTTATTGATAATAAAGAAAGAAAGAAATGAATATGAAATAATTTACACAGAAAAAAGGTCTATGTAATTTGGTGTCTATCTAATTAGGTTGAATTACGATAACTTGTTAACTAACAGTTGCTCCACGTGAAAGTAAAAGGCAACGGCTGAATCTTGTTTGCCAGTAAATAACAATTAACAGAATTTGGCCCGCCATTTTTTACTCGTAAATAACTAAAATGCGTTTTAAAAAAAAGGAAAGTTCAGACATTAATTTGTTGTTCTACTCTTTGAAAAAAGAATGGGTGTGAACAAGATAAATTGATCCTTTTTTGTATCCATCCTATTGAAGCAGAAATGCTTCTTCTAAACAAGACGTAACTACCTGTAGGATCGATATTTTCAGATCGATCCGTCCAACGTCAGACTTTGGTGATCCCCTTACCTTTCTGATGATGTTTTTATTTTGTGCAATACTTTGGTCTAAGACCAAATAACTGTACTATGTATGACATTCCCTTCAGCCTCTGCTGTACGTTGTGTTTAGAGTTAATTAGCTAATTTAAGCACGCTAACATGCTAATCTAAGATGGTGATTATGCCTAACAGTATAGATGGATGTTAGAAACACTGTACTTCAGTACAGCAAGCATGGCTGTAGACTCATAATGTTGTTACTTATTTGCTGCTATGTACAGTTTTCACTGCACCAGCAACAGTTTATCAAAGCGTTGGGAAGAAGTTTTGGGGCACCGCTGCATTTTCATGTGTAGATCACTGCTACAATTTTGCATGACGAATGGAGAAAAAAACGTTCAATATGAGTCATGACCTCGATCAATGATGGCTCCCAGAGTGGTCCTGAAACCTGAATTCATGTTTCCACCATTAATACTTGATAATCAGTTCTGGTGTATTATTTGTTGCAGTTTCAATTCCCTTGAAAGAGAAGCATAGGACAAGTCTGCCTCTTACAGTGAAATAATGACTGCTTTAAACATGAAGGATGAAATTACATTGAACTTCAGAGATTCATTACCAGCTAAATAACTTGTATTGTACTTTGATAACCATGTTTACATCTATAGGTCACTGTGTCTGCGATTTGTTTTGATAAGTGGTCAGTTTATGACCTCAGTGTCTCCAACAAAAAAACATCCTCTTCCTTTTTTTTTTCTTCCTTTCGATCACCTTCTTGCTCCCTCACTCCTTCCCTCTTCCTCCCTCTGTCTGTGCTCTATGGATGAGTAGTTACATCATTAGTATGCCATTAGTCTGATCATTGATTCCTCCTGCAGATCTCCCCCCTCCTTTCCGTTCGCTGACACGGAATTCTGAGGAGATCCGTGAACTTTATCACCTTCAGCGTTCCGGTTTCCTCCTCAGAATTCCCACTAGATCAGCACTTTCCTCCCCTCCAGACCTTTTGTAATTATCCTGTTCCTGCCTTTCAATAAATAATTACAATAAAGGTCATCAATCAAAAGCGAAACATTGATAACTGAAGAGAAAGTCCAATATCCCGTTGGCACAGCAGTCCTGCTGTCATAAATACAATGACGGACTGTGTGCGTTAGTGTGTGTGCATCCTGGCGGGAGTGTGTTTGTAGCTGCAAATCATTTTCACATAAATCATGTGCTGTGAGATAGATGAGAAGGAGCAGGAAATGCAGTGCACACACGCGGAGCTGTGATTAAGCTTTGTCTGTATGGTGTGTGCGTAAAGGCACGTTTGTGTGTAGTTTCCAGACGATAAAGGTGACAAAAGTAAACAAAATATGATCAAACATTTGGGTTTGACCGTGAGTTAAGCTCAGGCTAAGCCCACACGCATTGCACACTAAGCAGTCTCTCCTCACTTTGATTAGCTCACACGCACACCTGGATATGCTAATGTCAGTCTGCAGCGGGAGCCCTCTGGTAGTCTCTTTGGTGCTAGTGATTGGTTGCTATCTGTCTTTGCCTGGAGGAACGGCGAGGCAGCCAGTGCTCCTGCCAGGCTTCGGCCCGGAGAGGAGCTCTGATAACGAGGTAAAAATGTGAGCCGTCCGCGGCGTCAGCCTGAAGGAACTGCTGCCTCGGGCCTCTTCTGAACTGAAGCAGCAGCCTAAATGAGTTTCTGTGCCTGACAGCTCAGTAGAGCTCAACACTGTTACACTCTGGTGTTCTGCACACACACACACACACACACACACACACACACACACACACACACACACACACACACACACACACACACACACACACACACACACACACACACACACACACACACACACACACACACACACACACACACACACACACACACACACACACACGAAAAATGAACACAAACACGCACTAATCTGCACCTGCTCTCACCCGTGCGCACACCTGGTCAGCCACTTGCGGAGGCAAATTAGAAAATCAGAGAGGAACATTGTCTGTTTAAAAAGAGTAAACAGCCTCGCCAGTTGTGTTTGAACGTGGGAGCCCCAGCGCGTTCATTATCCTGTTGCTTATGGAGGCATTGTGCTCTGCATGTCAACACTCCGCCACCCCGTACTCTCATCATAATGCAAAGCCAATCACAAACAGACACACACACACACACTCGCAGCTTCAGTGACTCCAAAATGAGGAAATGGCTTCTCTTGGACTCTAAAATATTCTTATCCTTTTCCTTTTGCATCCCCTCACATCACTTCCCTCTCTCTATTCGTCTCCATCGTTCACGTCTAATTGGTCCAAATACATGCCGGCGGTAGTACAAACAGCACTAAATTAGTTTCCATCAAAACACAATTCCACCTGAATTTAATCTGCAAATCTGCTGAACACACAGAGATAGAGTGGTTAGGCTTTTAGTGGTGTGTGTGTGTGTGTGTGGGGGGGGGGGGGGGGGCATGAGAAGTGATGGTTAGGAAGACACAGATTTGCTGAAATGAAGAATTTTTTTATCGGGCGGGGAGGGTTTAGTGTTCGGTAGAAAAAACAGGTTTCTATTAGGGAAAGGTGCCGGGTAGGGCCATGCATGTCTACAGGAGAGGGAGAGGGTTTCTCAGGCGTTGCTGAAGAGACAGAGCGTGAAACAGTTTGCTAGGCATGTCTAAAGATAGAGAGAATTGCTGAGAGCGACGGGAAGAGAAGGTTGTCGGTGAGTGGTTAACCAGCCATTAACACTGCATTCTAAACAGGTGACAAATGCGTCACGGAGCGGTTCCTCGTCAAAGCTTATAATGACTTCTCCTCATGAGCCGCTAATGTAGATATTATTCATCGTAAAGCTCGACGTTTCACCTGGTGACATTCAAAATGATGGCTTAATAATGTGGTGCTTTTTTATTTGTCTGTCTGAGTCTGAAATTATTCTAATTCGAAACTGATGTAAACCAGAGCTGGACTGCAGCAAATATTAAAGTAATACCCTCAAAAGATGGATGACGGATGCAGATAAATTAAATTTAAAACATTTTCTTTTTTCATTTCCCGGCCTGATTTACTGCTAAGTGACAATGTTTCAAAGTTTTCTCCTTTCACAGAAGGAAGTGAGGGTTAATTATCCCTATTTTAAGGCTCCCTGTGGAGTCTTCACTTCAAACAGTTATGGTTTTTTTAATGTCTCTCACCAGAAGACATAACGTCTAACAAAGAAACTGAACA